>NW_021604604.1:8577254-8700422 GCF_004785775.1 Grammomys surdaster | reverse complement strand
GTTTATAAAACAAACAAGTCACTGCCAACTGGAGCCAAAGAATCAAACACTTAAAAAGTAGCAAATGCCATTGCTTGTTCAGTTCCAAAACGGTCACACCTGTTCTTCCCTCATCTTTTTTTTTTTAAAGATTTATTTATTTTTATATATGAATACATTGTTGCTGTCTTCAGTCACACCAGAAAAGGGCATCAGATCCCATTATAGGTGGTTGTGACCCACCATGTGGTTGCTGGGAATTGAACTTAGGACCTTTGGAAGAGCAGTCAGTGCTCTTAACCGCTGAACCATCTCTCCAGCCCCATTCCTCATCTTGATAAGACATTTGTAGTATTTAATAGAATGCAAAACAAAGCAATAAAATAACTCAAAACAAAGAAACAAACAAGAAAACAAATCTAGAAGTTACATCTTGTCCCTGATGGAGGTAAAACTATTCCCGCTCTAGAAAATTTGACAACAGAGACACAGCTGTTTTACTGTCTACTGTAGCTTCTCTGTGTATAAGACATATATTTAAAAAAAAAAAAATTTAAGAACCGAACCTCAAGAAAACACAATTTATAAAACATGGGATATAGAACTAAGCAGAGAATTCTCAAACGATCAAACAGAAATGGCTGAGAAACACCTAAAGAAACGTTCACCATCCTTAGTCACCAAGGGATCACAAATTAAAACTGCTTTGGGGATTTCATATTACATCAGTCAAAATGGCCTAGATCAATAAAACAAATGACAGCACATGCTGACAAGGAGTCAAAGTAAAAGGAACACTTATTCAGTGCTGGATGCGACCACTATGGAAACCAACATGACAGTTCCTCAGGAAACTGGGAATCTATCTACCTCAAGACCTAGCTACACCACTCTTGGGCATTTACCCAACAGATGCTGTGTGCTGCTACAGAGACACTTGCTCATCCATGTCCAATGCTTCGAATACATCATAGCCAGAAATAGCCTAGATGCCCATCAACTGAGAAGTAATGAAAATAGGGGTCATTTACACAATGGAATACTATTCAGCTGGTCTTCAAAAGGGAATTATGGTATTCTCCATTGAATAAATTGGGCTAGGAGAAAAAAATTCCTGAATGAGGTAACCCCAAACTAAAAGACAAATATTCTAAGTTTTCTCTTGTATGTAGCTGTTTGCTTTTAAGCTATCAAGATGTGTGCCGTAATCCATATAGCCACAGTGGTTAGGGGGCGTGGTTAGGGGCGTGGTAAGGGACTAGTAGGGAGGAGAGGATCTCCCAAGAAAGAGAAATAGAATATATTAAAGAGAAATGGGGGAAGGAGGGACTAGAGTGGGAAGATTTAATGAGAAGGGAGCTGGAAGAGAGGAGGGGGAAGGAATTCCAGGTCACTAACACCAAGGGTCATTATACCACAAAAATATATACTTGTATGAAAGAGAGACACATCAAATCACCAAAGAATGTGGAAGACAGTGCCCCAACTAAAAACCTTATGCCACCAGGTCAAACTTCCAGTGCCAGGAACGGCAAAGGGCCCTCCCACCATGTAAACCCACGAATATCTCAAGTTATTGGTTGCTCTCCACAAACTGACAGTAAGGCCCTGTTGCTGAAGAGAACACCCGCTTCTCTGACTGAACATGGCGAAGGCATGCTGCTGCCATAGCAGAGCCTGTGGCCCTACTGAACAGCGTTCACAGTACTGGGATGTACTCTTTATGCTACCAGAGGAGAAAGGCATCATCAATCAAGCTGCAATGCTACAAACAACAGTGACCTGCCTAAGAAATATGCTGGCATCACAGTAGCACAAATAACTGTGCTTAAGGCCCATGAGATGGAAAACATGTCTGACCATTGGATGGCCAAGAGCCTGAGAGTAGACAAGGCATGGACCCAGGGCAAAACCGAATACCAGTGTTCTTCAAAAGAATACACAGTAAAATGGTTCCTAACGGTACTCTGCTTTACTCATCGATCAGTTCCTTGCCTAGCCGTCCTCAGAGAAACTTCTTCTTGCAGAAGATGGGAACTGATACAGAGACCCACAACTGGACAGAATACAGACAGTGAGAGATTTTATGGTACTCAGTTGTGAAGATGCCTTCATCCAGCTTCTGCCTTCGGGGATCAGGGAGCTATGCAAAGAGGAGGCAGAATGATTTTAAGAGCCAGAGGGAATGGAGGAGTCCAAGAAAACTGTCCGCCAGGCACAGCAGGATTGATGCACATATGAACTCACAGACAGTGTGGCAGTGTGCCACTTGGTCAGCCCAGGTTCAAGCCAGATAAGAGCCCCAGTCCTGAGCAAGACGCTATATAAAACATGCATGTGCTTGCAAAAAAAAAATGATTTTTCTCCAATGTTTTCTCACTGGGCACATTAGCCATACTTCAGAGTAGGTAGCATGTCCAAGAGTATCTGGCCAAAACAACAAACTCAATGGTATTTTTGTAGATTTTTTTTTTTGTCTCTTATTGCTTAGTTTGGATATTTTTTGTCTTGTTCGTCTTTGGCTTGCATATTTTGTTTTCTGGTAGTGTGTGTGTGTGTGTGTGTGTGTGTGTGTGTGTGCTGGGGACTGTTGTACAAAACTTTCAGCGTTTGTTTGGGGGTTTTTTGTATGTTTGTTTTTTAAAGAGAGAAAGAAAGGGTGTGGAGTTGGGTGGGTAGAGAGGATTGGTGAGACAGACACAAGAAGGGGAAAGCACAATCAGAATATATTGTATAATTTTTTTTTCAAATAAGCATTTCTTAAGTAAAAGCAGTGATATTCTTCGTTCCAGAAACTCTCTCCCAGTACACTACCAATGACAGGGGCACAGGAGAGACAGGCTGGCCAAGCTGGAGGCATGTTGGGTTTAAACTCAGGAGACTTGGGATGCCTCCTAGAGGTGGTACCCCAAGAATAAAACAGACAGATAGGTCCTCAATTCCCTCAACAGTATTAATGGGCAAAGGCTCAGCAGAAGAGCAAAGAGAAATGGTTCCTGCACATTCCAAACCCAAAGCTGGGCATCGGCACCAACTTACAGAAGGGAAAATAAAGAAGATTTGAATAGACTATAGCTAAAATGCACTCATTCCTCCTGAGTCTCACTGATACTTGCCCCAAAGATGGCCCAGAATATAACTGTATTCTCAACAGGACAACCAAGGTTTAACTGGTATCCTGTGGTGGTATACACCTATAATCCTCACTAAAGAGACAGAGACAGGTGGATCCTCCTCAGTTACAAAATGAGTTCAAGGCCATCCTGGCCTACATGAGACCCAGTCTCACCAAAAGAGAAGGTAATTCACCACATCTATGGAAACGCTTTGTTGTGCTCGTACAGCCCAGCCTGCCAAGCAGAAATGCTGGCGTTTCAAATGCTTCAAAGAAATGCAAATCCTTCCTCCTTATCCTCAAAGCTAAATCATTACATTATTTTTAAGAAGTTAAATTAGTACATGCAAAAATAGGAAAGCTTAGAGTACAAGAAATAGTCATTCTCTCTGCATGTAAGTTAATGGTTTCCTGTGTTTAATCAGGATGCTTACATACTAAATGTCACAGCTGCAGGTAAATCTCAGCAAAAACAAAACAAAGCCGAGAATTCTTACACAATACTCTGTAACCCTGACATATAACACCCACACTGGATGCCGACTGATTGCTGTTTTAAATTTATTTGTATGGTGTTTAAGTCAAACCCCAGAACTGCATACATTCTGCACAAATGCTTGACCACTGAGCTCCAGCCCAGTGAATGGCTGATAAAGCCACTTTAGGGACAGGCTTCCAGAGAACATTCTAGAATCTTCTAGATTCTTAGGAGTCCTGATGGCAGGGAGTCAATACATCCAGCCCTTCCTTAAGCCAACACCCAGAGCAGGTAAGATTTTCAAATTTCCACTGATCTTTCCAAGTAGTACCAATGTTGTCTCTTGGCTTCTGGTTTGGGCAATTAGAGAAATGACCTTGCTTTTTCTCCCCCAGTATTAGACCAGAAGCATTTTTTTTTCTTTCAGGAAGCAAGTGGCTATCTTTTCTCCTCTAGTAAGAGCCAAGGCTTCAAACAGATAATGGAGCCACCCTTGCCATTTGTTAATATTACATGCATCTTCATCTTCCAAAATGATACAAATGGCTCTGCCCAATGTGGGCTCATGCTTCAGCCCATAAAGAAGAATGCAGCAGGCAGAGAACTAGGGGGTGTAGGGGGCACAGACACACCAGGTCCCCTGCTCTCTGCTTATCCTTTCCTTCCTCTACAGCAGTGGAACCTGAAAAAAAGCCAAAGCAATGGGAGTGTGTCTAGATCCTCGGCAGACATTTCAGTGTCAAAAATCACCACAAACCCATTCTTACTGCAAGAGATCAACACATGTCACTCAAGTCAAAAAGTCGTCAAGATGTGAAGAGTATGAAACCTGTGTCGAAGCAGGACTCTTTGTGATGGCCACCAAATGCAAGGTGTCTGCATTCCACTTCTGCCTTAGTGTACCAACATCTATTCCAGCCTGTGCCCCAAGAGCAGACAATACTCTTCGTGCCTGGGAAGCTAGCCACTGACTTTAGGGGCTCTGGACAGCTCCCCTCTAGCTGATGTTCTGCTGTTACACCCTACTCTGGCACTCATGAACTCAGACTTTACCCATCACTCTTTGCTTCATTCATCAAACATTTTGGAGTACCTGCTGTGTTCCAGACACCATTCTCAAGAACACAAGCACGAATACTGCACAGTTTTGGTTCTCCTGGTATCTGAATGAGGAAGAGAGACTACTGGATTGAAAATAAATTATTAAAGGCTATGTAATCTGTGCCTTGAAGATGATGGGTTCACAGAGGAAGGTAGAAAGGCTTTTCAGAGGCTATGATGCCTGAGCCTCTCTTGGCAATTAAGTTATGGGACTACAGGTGGAAAGGGAAAGGGAGGCAATGGACTTGCAAGGCAAAGATCTGACTGCTCAGGGTCACTCAGTGGAGTTTACTCAATATTGCTTGGACGTGCATGCGTGGAAGAGATCTGCTTATGATCCGAGTCAGACCTTGTATATCCCACCGAGGAACGTGGGAGTACACTGTCAATAGTTAAATCCTCAGAGGATCTACACGAAGTCACAGGCAACTTACAGAAGTGTTGTACTTTACTTAGAAAGTGGTTTCAAAGACCAGAATTAGTTTCCAGCATTTAAAGATGATGAAAACTTGAACACTGGAATTCTCAAAACAAAATATGGCAATAGCGATCCAACATTCACACGTGGTGGCAACTGTCTGGATGTGGAGAAGAGAAGATGCCTGTGAGGCGGGCACAGGAAATGAAGTCTATGATCATTCCCACTTGAACTGAGTTTCCTGTCTGGTTTAACGGATGAGAAAACACAATAAAATAAGAGTCATATTAGTTCACGGCTGAAAGCAACAACCTGATTGAATGGGCCATCCAGCTAGTGCTGGATGCTGAGCTTGGAGCACAAGCTCGAGTAAAGCCTGGGAGAATGACCCAGGAATATGTAACGATGGAGAAATGTTGAAAATACTCCTGGCACAAGAATTCTTACTAATCGTGTAACTTTGTAGTACTGCCGGCTCGTGATTCATAGAGTAAAAAGTGACTTCCAAAGTAAAAACAAAAAATGGCTACTTGGGACACTACATGAAAAATCGACTTCAAAGCCATGAAGCCAACTCAACAGCTGATAAGGAATTGCAGCAACACCTCAAGTGAGGTTCTCATCAGGTTTACCAGTCCCAGCAGAACTGTGGTTTGCAAACTTTCTGAGCCAAGATCCTGACAAGTGACATTTACAAGCAGAGGTGGGATGGTAGCTTTCCCAAGTGACCAGTTGCATAGCAAACTTAGCAACTGTCCAGAGAACTTACACAAGCCGTTGACATCCAGCATACTGGAGATACCCCTGTCACTCATGTCCACTTCCGGCTGGTTCTTCTCCCTGCTCTCCTCCACCAGCTTCTTCAGTGACTTGGACATGTTCTGTAGCAAAGGACAACAAAGCACGTGGATGATGGCAAAAGTGGAAGCCTGGAGGTTGTGGGGCAGGTTAGAGCAGGAAAGGAGTAGAGGCCCCGGGCTGAACTCTCCAGGGCTGCCTAGGGGAGAGTGGGCACCACTGTGGAGTCCTTAGTGGAAGGACTTGGACCCCGCGCACTCACCGCAGAGAGCAACACCTGGTGGGCGTGCTTAGGGACCTGCACGGGAAACGCGAGTGGTGAGGGATGAACTGGATCAGCCAAAAACAGGATCCGATCCGGCAGCAGGAACACACCCTGTCCCGGCGATCGCGCAGGCGCACACAAAATCCGGCCACCCCCACGCCCCTCCCGGCCTGACACTTCCCAAATTAGGAGAACTGTTTCCCAGCGGTGGCTCCCGGCAAGGCTCTGCCCACTGAAGAAAGTGGACCCCGAGGCCGACCAATCCTACTGGTTTTAGGCTCAGAAGCTCCGCCCTACACTGAGGACCGCCTATCTTTTTTGGGTTTCGGACTAGGATTGGACTCAACGAAGTGCATGTGGTCTAAATTCCGCGCATGCTCAGTAAGATAGGTGAAGGACAAAGATCTGTGGGCGGAAGCAGGGGATTCTAGAGCTGGGCGCTGGAACAGAAACAGATATTTAGAATGCAGAATAGTTTGTTTTGAGGGGTTTGGAGTTGAGTCCTGGGAAATCCAGAAACCAGGTATTCTCTTTGTCCTGCATCTTTCATTGGCGGTCCCCTCCCTCGGAGAGTTGTTTACACTAGTCCCTCTTGTGCCCCTGGCTGTCACAGACCTGGAGGAGGTATGAGGTCTGGATTATGATAATGCTTCTGAAGACAAAGATTCGGCCAGAAACTTGGTCCTCAGCTGGAAGCTCACAGGTTTCTGTATCTAGTTATTTTGCCCCCGATCTTTTGGTCTTGGAAACTGGAATCTATCTCCCTTAGGAGTAGACGCTATCAGTAAACTACAACTATGTCAGAAGGCTGAGTTGATGTCTACACCCATGAACCGTGAAATCATGGTTCTTAGGACTCTTCCACTCTCTTCAAATAGGATGGGTAGATAGATAGATAGATAGATAGATAGATAGATAGATAGATAGATAGATAGATAGATAGACAGACAGACTTTCCTTCTGGCTTCTACCTCCCAATGACTGGATCTTGAGGATCCAGTAAAAAGAAACTAATTTTAGTGTCAATTTCACAATTTCACACTATGAAATGAGGACTGATTCCAGAATTATTCTCCTGGTATTAGGTCCATGATAGATAAGCAGTCAGACAGACATGCACAGGTTTAGAGACACACATATAAGCAACGAACCAATCGGGTAATAGAAAAAAGTTCCTCGCTTTGAATTTGAAAGCAGAGATTTCCCCTTAAACACACTTCAGATGAAAGGATGATACTTGCACCGCCTGCAACTTGCACTGTCGAGGCCTCTTTACTGCTTAAGCTAGACATTCGCTGAGAGCACTGATCAGATAGTTCAAAGACTTCTGCTGCCTGTGAACTTATAGTATGTTTCTCTGAAGTTGGACGGAAATTATGAATTTTTGAGAGATACCACTAAAACAACATCTCTCCCAGAGCATCCTGTCCATGTAGATGGCTGTCTGAATAATATGGAATCTGTCGGCTTTCTTCATTTAAAGTTACTACCTTTCCCTTAATAGTTTAAAGGTTACAAGACGGGATGCTATGGAATTATGTAAATAGACATCTCTTTACCTTCGATTTAATATCCATTCATTTCTCCACTTATTCTATTTAACATCCATTTATTTTCTAGCTTCATAATTTTATGTACACTTATCTGCTGGAATTTTTTATATATCAATTTCCCCAAATCATCAATATTTTAAAGCTTTAATATTTTTTAAAATTTCTCTTTTTAAGTTCTTCTCTCATACAATTCATTCCAACTTCAGCCTTCCCCCCTGCTAGCCCCTTCCCATCTCCCCTCCCCCCAAATCCCCTGCTCCTCCATTTCTCTTCAGAAAAGAGCAAGCCTTCCTAGTGTTAGCAACAGAATCTATCATAAGATGCAATGTGACTAGGCATATGGTTTCATATCAAGGCTGAAAGGGGCAACCCGGTAAGAAGAGTCTCCTGAGCAGGCAAATCAGTCAGAGACAGTCCCTCTTCCATTCTTAGGAGTCCCACAAAAATTCCAAGCTAAACAGCCATAGGATGAATACAGAGGATCTAGCATGGACCCATACTAGCTCTGCATTGCAGTTTGAGTCTCTGTGAGTCCTCTAACCCCAAAGCATCAACATCTATTAGTGCTTTTAAAAGGCTTCTGATTTTTTTTTCCTCTGGACATCCTGATGGAGATAGTTTTACTATATAAGTTTAAAGCACATTTAGGGCTAGTGTAACAAAATGCCATACTTCTGAAGATCAAAGTCAAATGCAGGAAGATTTGACTTCTAGGTGTTCCATCCCACATCCCACTCCCTTAGCCTGAGACTTCTGCTTCTCTCTCTACCCTCACATTGCTTCCCTTCCTCCCCCCTCCCACCCCCGTGCGCCCCAGGTGAGTGCATCCTCGAAGCAGGTGTTTCATCAGGACCTTTGCCTTCTTCTCTACCAGTCTCCTGCTGGTTTTTTTTTTAATGGATATTTCTTTTTCTCATCAGCTCTGAGGACAGTAAGTTTAACCTTACCTCTGTTCACTAAGTCGGTTTGTTTCAACAGTCTCTTCTTATTGGTCCTTCAGGTGAGAGTCTTTTCTGGTAATTGATCTTAGTGAACATTTTGTGTTCAAGCCTGAAGACCTGAGAGGATTTTTCTGGATGATTTGTGCTGTTTCCTGATCCCTTCTCACTGTTTTAAGTGGGTTTATTTCCATCTCTAACTCTGCATTCATTTTTCCCTGAGTTACTTGTTATCTTTCTTTAGAGACAAAAACACAATTTTGTGCAGAAAGTCGTCCTCAGTCTGCCTTTGCTGTTGCAGGGGAATGGCGGTTATGAGGGTCAACTATCGTGTTTCCACCACTTCCTGCCTCGTCATATTCCATTAACAACTCCTGAATCAGAAATTCCTACTTCTGCTGTGCTTCTGACTTGAAATTATCTGTCCCAGTAGACCGCCAGGAAATCCACTGGAGGCCTTGTCTCAATTGAGGTTCCTCTTCTCAGATGACTCTAGCTTATGTCAGGTTCTCTCTCTCTCTCTCTCTCTCTCTCTCTCTCTCTCTCTCTCTCTCTCATTCTCTCTCTCGTGAGTGTGTGTGTGTGTGTGTGTGTGTGTGTGTGTGTGTGTGTGTATCAGAATAAAGCCCTAAGATAGTCTAAGAGTCTCTGGGAAAGGAATCCCAACCAGATCCTAGAGGCCACTCTGGCCAGAAACTGCAGTTAATCTTGAGTATTAAAAGCAAGCTGAAGTGTAGTAGTTTGGGTAAAGGGATGGGAGGGCAGTGGAAGCCTGGTTCCCTCCAGTCCCATCCGTGTCCCCAGACTATGAAGGAATAGGTTGGAACCCAGAGGATTTGAAAGCTGCCTCCAATTCTGCATTAAACTGCTTATTGCTGGGCCATGAAGAGACAGCAAAAGGAAGTGGAGCTCTTGCTGAGATCTCAGATAGGATGCTGTAAGTCCCCATGTATCCCTCCAGAGAGTGGTTTATCTATGACCTTGGGATTGTCTCCATTCAGTAAAAGCAGGCACCTCCCTTTACCTACATTTTATTTCATGTTTTGAACTCATGTGTGCTTCCTCTGAGTTCCTACAGTCATGTAGAGTACAGCTTTCTGTTAACTCCAAATGAGGCTGCCTGCGGCTTCATCTCGTGCCCATGACTTTATGGGCTTCCATTTAGAAGCTTGGAAGGAGTGTGTGTGTGTGTGTGTGTGTGTGTGTGTGTGTGTGTGTGTAATCTAAGCACTAGAATGCCAGTGGAACTATCAACTAATTATTTGCTTGCCAGGGTTTTGATGGATGGCAGTGAAGCTTTAGGGTGAAGCACTCTCGGAATGAGAAAAAAAATCCTTTGCCAGTTTTTCTGAGGAGTTGACTTAATATAAGTTTCACCAGATAAAAACATTGAGGCTGAGCATGGTAGTACATACCTGTAATCCAGCCCTTCAGAAGCAGCAGAGGTAGGATGGCTTTAGTTTGAGGCTATGGGACAAGTTGAGGTCAAGAGTAGCTACATACAAAGACTCTTGAAAACCAAGAATGTGAAAAGGAATGAGGGAAGGAAAGGTGTGAGGGGAGAGCAGAAAAGATTCAGGAAGGGGGACGAGGGAGGAGGAGAGGTGGAGACTAGGGAGGGGTAGGGGAGACTGTTTTTGATTTGCTAAAGAGCCCAGGCAAGATGGAACTGGGAAGTGAGCCCTGTGAACTAGGAAGATGGCAGTTGATCAGTTGATGGAGCTCTGTGCTTGTCTACATTTTTTCCTTGGTGTGTTTAGTTCATGTCACATGATACACGTTCAACAAACACTTATATAAATGAGTGAGCTATAAACAGAACCAGCAAATAGGAGCTGGGGCCTCCCTGGAGAGAGACAGCTTTATCTCAGTTGGTTTCCACAGAACAAAGGCATCCCTGAGAATGACCTATGCTTTTCTGAGATACACGCTACTATGTCCAGGAAGTGTGACTATAGAATTGAAGAAAGCATACTCAATATAAAAAGTTAAAGTTAAAAACTTATTTTTTTTAAAACAGAGGCAAAGCTCGACAATATTTCCAAGGTAGCAATCAAGGCCTGAGGAGATCTCTTTAGTTGGTCAGAGAGTAGCCACCCCAAAGGCATAAGCTCTGTGTGCACAGCAAAAGGGAAATGGACTCTGAGTTTTCAAGAGGCTCATCACCATGAAGAAAACCTTGGTTGTGCTTGCTCTCTTTGTGGGGGTGAATGCATAATCATGCTGTGTCTTCCTAAACACATTGCTAAGGCACAGAATGTGAGGGAGATTATTCATGTGAAAGAGGTGAGAAGGTCCCAAAAACCAGATCAGTATGGTGTCATGCATGGATGATGTCATACATGGATCCCTTTCAAAATCTGGTCGTCTTGCAATTGGTCCCTTGTTCAGCTTGTCAAAGTCCTTTGGATTTAATGATGTCATCCATTGCTTTGCTATACATAATGCTTCCAACACAGCTTTACCCACAAACTAGAGATATATGCATACCTAATGGAAGCAAAGCTGTTTACGGTGATAATACTTCATGGATGCCACTCTCTGTTCCAGACAGAAACAATTTCTCCAGGATTTGAGTGTTAAAGTAAGCTGAAGCAACATTCCCATTCAGTGCAAGTCTCAAAGATGTCACTTTGCATCATTCAGCTGTACTAAGTTTCTTTCTGTGAAGTTGTCTGATCTGCTGGAGGCCATGGGAAACTCTGGAAAGCACTTGATTTTGTGGAAGGGAAGTAGTGAGCATCTTTCTTAGTTACCCTCTTAAAGGCAACACCATGCTGTGGGATGCTCTCAGTCTGGACAAAGCTACAGAGTGTGCTTCAAAGGTAGGGCACCTGAGGTGATGGTGCTTACAGGACCCACACACCCTAAGACAATTCATACACAACTTCAACACACAGGTGATCTAGAAATGTTGTCCCTACAACTCAGAGATGAGCTGGTGTATGCAAGGTTTTGTTCTGTGGGTCTGTGTATTTTTTATACGTGGTAATAAATACAATTGTCTACAGAAAATGCTCTGTATTCTTGGCTTAACTTGAATAGAAATATACAAAATTGGCTTCAGAACTAGAGCACGCTCTTTCTTGGAGCATTATTTCTTTGAGAATTTCCTTTTACTAACATCTTTGAAACAGAAACAGCAAACTTTTACAACCAAATATTCATTTGTTTCTTGTCTGTTACAGCAGTAGCTTGAAATAAGGCAAGAAGGATAACATAAAGTTGTTAAATAAAATGCACATATAATAAGAACTGATGGCCTGTGTGAGTGGAAGGTGTAACTACCAGGCTAGAAATATGACATGTATTTCTGTACTATGTGGGCAGTATACCATGCAGGGGACCAGGGCTCAAGTTATGTGAAAAATGTGTGTACAAAGCTAAAGAGAGGAACAGTCGCTGTGCAATGGAGCATAAGGCTGACTTTTTCTGAAAATTTAATGTGCTGTGGTTTGAGTCTGGCATGGCCTCTCGAGGTTATTGGATTTGAACAGTTTGTTAAGCCCCTAGCTGGTGTAGCTGTTTGGGGAGGCTGCAGAACCTTTGTTCTCCAGCTGGTGGCACTGTTTGTGAAGACCCTAAAAGTCTGGGCAGGAGGAACTGTGGAGCTAGGGCTTACTCTAAGTGCTTTTCTCCCTGGTTTTCTGCAGGTGAGTGGTACAGTGTATGCTCCTACTGAATGGTCCACCATGCCCTTTTCAGTGTGATGGAAACAAACCCTCCTAAACAGTGAGCAAAACAAATCTTTTCTTACAATAGATGTGTGAAGAAAAAAAGCAGCCTTCATGTACAGAAGTGCAGCTGTGACAAACACATTACAGATAAAATGACAGGGACATTCTAGGACGGTGGAGCCATGAATAAAAGTGAGTGGAGGGTGTGCAGATATTCAACAGGCAGGATAGCAGAGTCCTGGGAATGATCAGAGGGGGGGACTCAGCATGGTAAGGAGGAGAAGTTGCAGCTCACGATGGAGAACAGCTTCAGAGGCCACAGTAAATCTTCTAGCCCAAGGTACAGTGAAAACCTGATCTTGGTGGGTTAAAAATGGAGACAATGGCACTGTTCAGTTTTAAGACATGTTTATTACCTGTACCTTGACTTTTCTAGTGGAAACAATTACATGTATTTGTATCACCAACTTTTAAAAATGGACGTCAATGTGCCAGGATAACTTCCACCCTTTAAAGAGCATTTTAAAAGATGTCCTCTAAATGGTGCATCCAATAAGGATGGCATGCACACCTGAGTGGAACAGCCATGCTCTGCCTTCAGAACACCAAATGTATAAAATTTGGTCATGCACCTTCTCTGCTAAAGGCTGTAGAAGCTCAGTCCATGTTTGATGACGCAGGCGGAGATGGGGATGAGAATGGCAGAGTTCTGGGCAGGGTTGCATCTGACAGCACAGGGCCGAGCCAGAGTCCTGGGGTTACACACAGCTCTCCAGATTCAGCTACTCCACATTATTTCAAACCCGGAAAGATGTGTTGTATACTCAGCATGAAATCTTATGAAGACCTGATTTGATGAAGCATGGAAGGGCGCTACCACACTGTCCTGAAGTTGAGGAGAAGAGGAAGAAAGTTATTTTTTTAAATCGAACGTATTTCTAGATATATCAGCATACTTAAAGTATTACCTATAGAAACCCTATAGAAGTGCTAATCGTGAACCAACATATATTTCTAGATGTAACGTGCCGATGATTAATGCATTAATTAATATGGAAGAAGGCCTCCAGAGACAGAAGGCTGCAAGGTGGAGGTAATGACGAGATCTCACTGGTCTTTTATTTTCTGTGTATGAACTAATGTGAACAATGACACGCGTCATTGCTGCGACATAAAGCACATGCAGATCCTCACACAACAGCCGGGCTGCCGGTATTTTATGTTAGCGTCTTATTTTTATTCCTTTTCTTCTTATGCTTTATGTGATGCGTTAGCATTGTGAAATGTTAATAAGACAAATGAAAACTCATGACATATGGGAAGGAATACAATTTGATAAGGGATACAGAGTATCCACTGTCTACTTGGATTTAGGGTGACACTGGGCTACAAGGGGGACTCATCCACCTCCAGTGTCTCTGTTCTCCATCTGCCAAGTCCAGAGTGAACTGTTCTTTCTACAGCACAGGCTGCCAACTGTGGGCTCAAGTGGAGCTGACTGCTTGGAAGGCACTGAAATCTACACAAGGAGCCATACAAAGATAACATAAAGTTATCTCTTTTATTTTATCCTGTGTATAATAGCAACAGGTCCCAAGATCAAAATCTCTCCCCAAGTAACCAGCTTCCTGTATTAAGATATAGCTAGCAAATGTTTCCCAGAGCCTTGGCTGGGAAGAAATTACTTTCCAAACACAGGAGCTTTGTTTAGTAAACAAAGGCCGTACTCAGATACATGGAAAATAATACATCAAAAATGTTTCTTCATCAATGTTAACGGAGGATTGGTAAGTGATAAACAGTATAAAATATGCAGATATGTGTATGTGTTCAGATATGCAAATATGTATGCTCAAATATGCAAATATGTGTACAGATTTCAAATATACAAATCTGTGTATGTGTTCAAAGAAAGGTAGCGGTGAATTCATAGAATTCTCAAACTTTTAAATTTTTGATGTACTTTCTAATGTTTCTAAAAATAAAATTTTACATATATTTTTTAATTCTCTAGATATTCAGTGATATAATTCTTGCCCGGTTTGATTCAAAGGGCCCTGCGAATAAAGAGGAGAAAAATTAGAAACAGTGCCCGAGCTCCCTGGTAAGGTCTGATTCTGTAGCTTCGGTGGTAACTGTAATATGACATATCTGCCACTAGATAGCGCTCATGCTCCCAAAATAGAAAACCACTGAATTGTAATGTAACTTTTGTTTGTTTGTACGTGCCTATAGTTACCTTCACTGTTTAAAAATCACACATGAAAATCCAAAAATGCTTGTTTACTCACAATGCCACAGAACGGTCCAACGGGTGGTGAGTTGGCATCTGGACCATTAAAGAGTATGAGGTAGTTCTGGTCACAGCCACCTGGAGAGTCTATACTGAGAAAGGGAAACCCAACAGAGACAGGCCTTCCGGAAGGAGCAACAATGGTCCATTCACAATGAGTGTTGTTTGCATAGCTGCTAGGAAAGCCAGGGTTGGTGAATATACCTTCATCGCCCAAAAGAGTCCCTCCACAGCCTACAAGGGAAGAACAGGAAAAGATTCCACTTAGCAAAATAAAACATCCAGCTTGCTTTCCCACACATGTAGATAGCGCTCAATAGGGAAGCCCTCCTCTTGGTTGAAAGCCCCTCCAGGCCCATTCCAACTGGATATTCCTTTCCCAATGGCTTGTGACCCAAGGTTACTTCTTCCAGGATTGTTCTTTGCTAACCCCAGGCTAGGATCCCTAAGCAGAGTAGGTATCAATGATGGCCAAAGCCAACTCATTCTGTGGCACACCCAGACTGATGTTACAGCTTAGATGCTACAACAAAACTCACTTTATCAGGCCTAGACTGGCAGTGCTAAGACCTACCTAACTTCTAAATGTGGTGTAATGCCTTTAGCAGGGTCTCCTTTCTGTGGGGCTCATGTGTAAAATAGAAACCTATGGGTCTCAAGATCAAAAGCTCTCCTCAAGTAACCAACTTCTGGTGTCAAGATATAGTTAGCTAAATGTTTCCTGGAGCATTGGCTGTAGTAGTGAAAAACATGCTTCAGATCAAAGATCTCTAGGTATTGGTGCCACTTTATTTGGTTTGTATGTATGTATGTATGTATGTATGTATGTATGTATGTACATATGTACGTGTGTGTGTGTGTGTGTGTGTGTGTGTGTGTGTGTGATATCAAAGCTGCCATTAAGTAGACTAGACATCCAAGGGGATTCAGAAGAAATGGCGGAGGGTAACCGTGATTGAGCAACTTGATCTTCATGCCTTATTTCCTTTTGTTTGTTCTCTCTCTCTCTCTCTCTCTCTCTCTCTCTCTCTCTCTCTCTCTCTCTCTCTCTCTCAGATCAATTATTACTATATAGGTCAGGCTTACTTCAAAAATTATGCCCACACCCCTTCAGCCCCTCAGTTGCAGGCCCGTGGCCTCCATGGCCGATGCACTCATCGGCTCCCCCTTTTATCACCAATCAGGTAAGTTCATTGCTGAGCTTCCTTTGGTGTGGAGATTTTGTCATCTGTGATTACTGAATGGGACCCTCTCTTATCCCTTAATATACTTACATGATTCCTTTCATGGTTTTTATTTTTTAGGTCTCCAGGTATTATAGAATTGAAGTATTGAAGGTACCCCTCTTTTCTCAGGCTAAATGCATTCATGTGACTTAAATTTCCTGCTAGTTAATGAAGAGTCAACCAAAAATTCAGGAAGGCATTTATCACCCTGAAGAAGCAATTATGACACAGGACTGCCACCAAATGGCAGGAACCACGAAGGACAGAGCTGCTCATAGTCACATGTCATCAGAAGTCATGCACACAGTCATGTGTGCAGTCCACTGCTCATTCTGTACACAGCCAGCTGCCTGCATATACACACATGTGTTCCTGACTTGCCCTTTCTGTGATTCCATTCACTGAATTCTCAAAGAGAACTCCTGGGTGATTGAGCCAGAAGAACAAGGATAATGTTTACATGGGAATATTTCAGTGTTTACCTTGTCAGACCTTTTATACGTAAAATTCAGCCTTTGATATCATAGAAATGATAAATAATTATAGGATTTTGAAACTTTAGTACTCTCATTGGTAAGAAATCTGCATCTTTAACAAAAATTCATCAGAAGCAGATCTAATATGATAAAGGCCTTTTAATGTGTAATCCTATTTCCTATGGGCACCTCGTCCAACCTCCAGAAGCTTCCCTCAGAGTATCTTACCAGAAGGAGAGGAGGTCCAGATAATATTGTATCCACTGTTGGTGGCCGAGTCATCACTGTGAAAGTGCAGATACAGTTCGTTGCCCTGAGAGAAGATGGGGTTGGGCAGCAGGTTGCTGCAGTACTTGTCAAGCAGTGGTGAGCTGCTGCTGCCTCCGTTTCTTACCTGTGAAAACCCTCCATTAGTTATCCCATCCAGATCACTCCTGTTTCAGCTCATCATTAACACTTGAGATAAATCCAGTAGGTTTGTTTTGGTTTTGTTTTCTGAGATAGTATCACCTTCTTAGCTCAGGCTAGCTCAGGCTAGCTCAGGCTAGCCTCAGACTCCCATTATTTCTGTTAGGCCCCTCAGGCTCCAGAATACAGGAATGTTACTTTACATATTCAAGTATTTGTAAATGAAGACATGTTAGAATTTACAGCACACGCCATTTTCATTGGGTTGTAGAAATATCTGATAAACTATAGCCACAGAAACACTGACATTCTTATGATATACTAGCTAGTGCTGTGGTCCTACAGAGTGTTAAGTGTGCACACATTTTGAGAAATGGACTGTGAGTTTTCAAGGGGAAGAGGCGCCACTGTCTGGCCTGTTGTAATACTTTATTCCTGGGATCACAGTGGGGGTCAGGGGTGGGGTGGGGGCAGACGATTCCCACTGGAAAGCTTAAAGTGGCCACAATGCACAATGAACAAAGAACACTGAAGCTCTATCTCCCCTGGAGCTCCAGATGCAGGTATGTTTGTGAGGCCTGTGTGGTAGCTTCCTGTCTCTGCTAATGTAACAGGAAGTTCCTCATCCATTCTCTGGAGAGGAGGAGCATGTCTGGGTGGCAAAGTTGTTACCATCCAATGTTAAAACGTAAGTCTTCACTTTCCAGCATCCAGAAGACAAATGGCCAATGTTAAGTAGGGTCAGTAATTGGTACCTTGGGTTAAGGATGGATTAAGACTATGACTCAGGGTGAGCAAGGGACTCTAGCCCTTTTCCACATCCCTCTCATTTTGTTTCTGTGCACATCTGTTTCATACAAACATCTGGTTTTGTGGATGTGTAAGCATGGAAGTCCGAGCCTAACTCCCTTTCTACCATGAACAACACAGTTTCTGTGTCTTCATTTCTTCCCCTTTCTCATCCCCTGCCATGGAAAGTATCCCAAGAGGAAGACATGAGCTTTCCCCAGGAATTCACAATCTGTTAAGGATTCCGATTAATAGCAGGTTTGGTTCCATTTGAGATGGAGAGCCCTCCTACATAGTAAGGTAGGAGGAAGCCCTTGGGAGCTGAGCACACTGGCAGAGACCATCTACCGGAACTCCATTCTCCCGCAGGTTGAGGACCACAGGTGGGTGGGACGGGGGAACAGAAACAAGGCCACTGGAGATGTTCTGGTGGCCAGAAAGGCAAGAAATCTATTAGGATCCCCAAGCAGCAGGACAAAAGGCTGATACTAAAGAAAGGTCACAAGGAAAGGGGCAGCATGAACTGGAGGTTATTTATCCCACCAAGATCAGACAATTCTGGAGAGCATAACTGAAATATAAAACTAACCACAGAAATTTTAACTACCCTGATTTGGTTAATGCCCATTGTATGTGCTTGGAATATCATACTGCACTCCAACTTATGCAGAGTTAAAATAGTGATTAAGCTTTTAAGGATGTGATCGAAGACGCATAAGAGAAGAAATGGGACTCTGAGTCAGGTTTGGAAGCTGTGGACATCTTCCAGAGCCTTTCCTGTAGAGCCACAAGGCCAATCCAGAGAGCCTTGGGAAATCTGTAGACTCAGTAGAACAAAGGTGCTGCACTTACTCACTACCTGTGGGGACCTTTGTATAAAACCCTTTACATCTAACTAGTCCTTGCCCATGGCATTTTATTCATCCTGCAGGTTGGAACTCAGATCTATGTTCCTTTGAAAAGTCTTCCATGTCCCATTGCTGGGTGGTGCCATGACAGACAGTGACACTGCCACCCAACCATATTTCCAGTGCTCTAACTAGAATCGTCTGTCTCAGTAGGCACTTGTAGAATGAAAGAATACAATTAACTTAATAAAATAAAGTGAGATGTTGAATTAACATCACCAGAAAAAAATTCTTTGAGATCCATCATATTTTTACATAATCCATTTAAATTATATGCAAATATGCATTACCTCCAAGAAGTCATTTATGCATTGTCTTGAATCTTCCAGCTGAAACCAGTAAAAAAAGAGGGAAATGCTGTGGTTCTGTGGGGCCCTTAGAATGATGGAGCAGTCCAGGTTATTGTCATAGTGCTGAGGCCATCCAGGACTCTTCAGATTGCCAAATGTTTGGTTATATTCTCTGTTGCAATCTTAGATAAAAAACAGTATTCACAGTCAATGTGCAGGTCCACATATTTAGTAGTCTTTCATCATGATAACAACAGTGCTTTTATAGCCCACTAAATCTGGGCAGGATTCAGAAAGAGCTCCAACCTCTTGGTGTATGTTTCAGAAAGCAGGGACCTGAGAGATGCTGAGAATTGCGAATGCTCAGCTGCCGTGCAGGAGCTTGCTCATGTGCAATGCCCCATGTGCAACGCCCCATGTGCAGGCTCAGCTGCCATGCAGGAGCTTTCTCATGTGCAACACCCCCATGTGCAATGCCCCATGTGCAGGCTCAGCTGTTGTGCAGCAGCTTACTCATGTGCAACACACCCATGTGCAAGATCAGCTGACGTGACATGGCTTGTACGTGCCCCCTTGTAAAAAATGTGAGTGCAAGTCCCTTTTGAAGAGCACTCCAGCATTTTCATTTTCTGATCTCTTCTACTTCCACGGAGGAAGAGCCACTGGCTGACAGTCAGACCTGTTCTAGACCCGAAGCTCACCTTCCCAGACATCATTGTGTAAGGATTTCCTTTGGTGAACTGTTTATTCTGATTCAGTTCACATATTTCTTTTTATATATATTTTTTTCTTTTTTGGTAAAACAAAACCAAGACCAGAAATAACTGTGTGTTTGAATCAAAATTTTGCTTTAGTTTTGATCAAGGTAAAAACAATCCTTACATGAAGTATTCTCCGGAAATACTTCTCAATCACTGAAATAAAGTAATTTCTTCAAGGCATCATGGTCGTTTACAAAATAATTTCCTAAGGTAAAGTGATTTCCACCATTGTGACCACACCAAAAATCATTGAACTGTCAACTTTATGTACTTTATACTTTGGTAAAGCTTAGTTTTCAATAGGCTAAAAGAATCATTTCCAGCAATGACAGTCATCAAAGCTGCTTTTCCCCGATAAAATGAGGTTTTAGGCTCACCTGCAATCTGATAGGTGAAATGCACTCTCGAGTTTCTATTTAAAACTTGAGATTTGAAAACGACAACTGCAGTACTCGTTGAAGAATAGAACACTGGCAGGGTTGTATAGTTTGCACCACAGAACTGAGTCGCCGAGTTTCCAATAGTCTGAAATGAAATGGAAGCCATGTTGCATGAGATTTGGCTTCAGAACAGTGCAGCTACACCAGATAGGAAGTAAATTGTATTAAATATGTGATTTCAGTATCCAGCCATTAAAAACAGCTCTAATCTCAGGTGCCACAAAACACTTAGCATTAACTTGGGAATTGAGCAGTGTCCCACCTCCCTAGAGGGACAGGACACAAGGAGCCAAGCCTCTGCTAAAATCATAAGCAGATATGTCTCTGCAGAAGTCAAGGCTGATCCCTCTCAAGTCATATCATAGCAAAAGTGTGTGTGTTCTTATTGGGAACAGAGCCAGGGCATGTGAACTCCCTACACATCCCTTACACTAGCTACCCCTGGTATTGAATTCTATCTGATTAAGTCAGAGCTGGTAGTACTCCTATGAGCTTCCCCTTCTGGTGTCCCTGACACTTGGTACCTATAATAATGGCCTTGTTCTCTTTGGCAGGACTTTGGCTGTCCTCGTTCCCTGTCAAATGCTTGGAGTAAATGCCTAATAATTTCTACAAGTACAAGCAGGTATCCTAAAGGCATTGAGGAACAGCCCCTGTCACATCACACATATGGCTGAAATACATGCAGTTCTTTGACTCTGTCTAAAGGCACATGCTCCATCCCTGTTTCCTGACTCCTGTTATTGGTCTGTCTCATTCACCTACTTTGCCAACTCTCTTCCATATTGTCCTTGTCCTACGTTTATCTGATGTAACCTCTAAACTTTAACTGAATTGCTAAAGCCTCCCTGCAATGTTTACACCGCAAGACGCTCAACTTTGTAGCCTTCTGTGACTCTCATGTCTCCAGCAGCTCATGAAGGCTTTCTCCACAGTTTTCTGTGTGACCATGGGCAGTGGGGTGGGCTCTTCTTTGTTCTTCATTATAGCATCTATTCTCTGTGGTATCTTAGCTCATAGTAATTTACTATGTCCTAGGTTGGTCCTGAAGTCTCAGAGGCCTTGAGTGTTTTTATAGATAGCACATTAGACATGTTCAATTGTAATATTTCCAGCCAGTTCAGCTGCTCTAGTGTACCACAGCTGCCTGTTCTTGCTAGTTTTGTGCCCTAAAGAGGAATCTGCCCTGATTTCATGTTATTCTAACTTTGTAACGTGATAGGAAGCCCAAAGTGCTTTGAGCCAGAGTCTCATGTCCTTCTGCTGGGCTTCCACTAGGGTATAGGAATTCTATGCTGACAACCACTGTTGGATGGAAGCCGCTAACCTCATTTTTCCACCACCTCGGGATCCTAAGAGTAACCTTGGTCTCTAGGATCTATGCGGCACTCTGCTGTTCTCTAGCTTGTTCAAATCTAACCCTCCACGTAGAGTCAAGCTAGACTTTTGTCTCTTCCAGAGAGCTGGGGACTTGTAAGATGTGACAAAGCCCAGCTTTATAATGAAAGAAGAGGACCTTGAAAACTCAGAAGGTGTCAGGTAGAGCTCCATTACAGCCGGGCCTTGGGCATTCAAATATGGCCTCTGAGAGTGAGCGGGTTAGCTGTTTACCCAACCACAGATGCCAATAGTTTCAGAGTACGAGTTCAGTCTATGGTCCCTGGGTTTAAATATTTTCTCCAGCCACCTTATTGCTGTCCCCATTCTGCCCACAAATTGAGAAGATGATTATGCTCAGCTCTCTGGGTCCTCCTCATGCCAGCTGTTGCGCCATCTTTTCCCATGGGAAACTAAGACTCCACTATTTATCTCTTTGACCCCAGAAAGCTTCTGTTTCCCCTTTTTATTCTCTCAGGTTGCTGTAAGTGTAGCCTCACTAGACTGGCACCAAATGGTCTCTTAGCTGGTTTTCCTGTGTTCTGTATGGGTCTCTCCAGTTCACCTGTACCTAGCCTGCTAGCGACAGATGTAGTTCTCCAGGTGTGGCCCATGGAGCTCTGGACTGGTGGCAGAACACAAGAGATGCTCATCAAACATTGATTATTGTGTGCTAGGCAGATGAATCAGTGTCTGCAGGGGCCCTAGGAATGTGCATTTTTAACAAGATACCCAGATGATACTTAGCCACAGGACAGTTTGAAAGCATCTTTCCCACAGGAATACATTTAAGTTGATTAGTATGCCAGCAAGGAAAGTTTTGTCTCCTACTGAAGAAACACAGTTCTAGAAGTGATGGAGCTTTATTTAGGCATGGCTTCATTACTTGTAGTGTCTGCAGATGTGATGGCCATCATCCTGGGAGCTTTACCTGTACTGAATCTTGAAGTTCTAAGTAGCTTTGTGAGCAGTCTGGTGAGGGAAGCTGCAATTCCCACACAGTTATCTGGATCTGCTGGTGTGGGGGAGCTTCAATGACCCAAGTACAGGTGGAAAATGGCCATCTGATGTTTGACAAATGAGGTGATGATGCGTTTTGAGGTGTTGAAGTTGCGTTAAATGTTCCCCCACAAGGCACTGAAGAGGGAGAAAGAAAATAACAAAGATGTTTCAGTCATCTCTAATTATACATACCGTCTTTAACATCTTGCCCTAGCCTAGAAAATATTTTAATATTCTTTTAAGGATTTAGTATAGGTCATGGTGACACAGGGCTGTGATCCCATCTTCTTGCAAGCTTGAGGCAGAAGAATAAAGTTCAAGGCCAGCCTGGCAACTTAGTCAGACTTTATCAAAGGAAGGAAAACTGAGGTCAGGGAATCTAGCTCTCGTGTGTTTAATAATCCACTAAAACTGTAGTTAATTTAGATATAATAAGTATGCATTCTTGTCTATGCATAAGGGCACATGTATTTCATAATATGTCAGAATACTTACTATCCACAAAGGTATATGTTGCATTAAATCCGTCCTTGTTAACAGTTATGTCAGAGACAAATTGAACCGTAAGAAAGTTGCCAGAAGAGATAAAAGGGGCAGGCACAGTGGAACCACAAAATCTTCCGCCTAAATATGAGTTTATGCTTGCACCATCTGCTATCTGGAAGAAAAAGTAGTTTATAGTAGTTCATTATTAATAAAGGAATTGCTATTTTGCACTATCTTACCTATGAGGTCTATGGTGATAGATAGAACATAGATTAAGGATCTATATGTGGGTGTTCTTACATGTGCTCTTAATGTAGATTCATAGTGCTATAATGGCTTTCAGTAAAAAGCTAACAGGATGCCCAACATATATTTTCCTCTCAGAAAAAGTAATATATTATTCAAACAAACAAACAACAACAATGATGACGACAACAAAAATCCCATGGCCTCAGAGTCATCAAACCCATGCTAATATCTCTGCTGCCTGATTTATCACCAGGGGCTCTTTCTGAAGCTTCCCAGCTCGGCTCTAACAGGCTACTGCTAAGATGAAGTCAGACCGGGAGCTGCTTAACTGCTTCCTACCTTCTTAATACAAAGGCTACACCCTGACGACAGCTGTCCAGGCCGAATGGAATGGCTTCTCCACCACTCAGACCTCATGGGTCTGCATTCTGGGTGTCTCTGCCTATCTGAGATTCTTGAGCATCTCAGCTCAGTCTTGCTTCATGGGTATTGCATCTGCCTTCCTTTGTCCAGATGACTCTTGCTGGTATTCACAGAGTCTGTTGAGGTCTAGCCTCCTTTATCATCCACCATCAATGCCTTCCCTAAAGTAAACCCTGCCCTCATTCCCTGACTCCTTTCCTCAGGACAAGTATTACTGTCAACATGTTATACATTTAACTTGCTAATTCTATTGTCTTCTCAAATGAACACCACATTCTACAGAAACACAGAATTTTATTCTGTTCTGCCCTACCGCTCCAGACTTTAAGAGTGTGTGACACATAAACCATGCTTACTCAATCCTTAGTTAGTGCTCTGACCCCACTACCCTCCTGCCTTGGTTTATTCTGTGTTATTGTACCAGAGTATCGTAAACCAGGCCATTTGTAAACAAATATTTCTATGAATTGAGAAGTCTTCAGAATTCAAAGGCAGCCTCTGATAAGGGCCTTCTTACCTTCTGACATGTGAACATCCTGTGAAAGACAGCAGGAGGAGCATGCCAGCTCTGTAATTGTTCTCTCTCCTGGGGTGATGCTATTCACCCCATGCTAGGAATCCCACTCTCATGAGTTCATCTAACCCCAATTATACCTCAAAGCCCCCATACCTTTAGCATATAGATATAAGGTTTACATTTCTAACACGGGAACTTGAGTGATATGTATATACCACAGTACCTCCCTCATCTAAAATATTCTCCCCAAGTCTTCTCTCCCTCAATAAACAGCTCAAGTCGAAACTTCAGTCATACTTTAACTCTTGAATTCCCATGACAATCAAACCCTCTTTGTTCCACCTTCTAAATATATTATATCAAGTTCTTGCAACCCTGTGCCTTCAGAACATGGTTCACAGATCAATTGCACAGAGCACTTCAGAATTCTGCACCATGGTGCCCAGGCGTTTGATAATCTAGACTATGTTCTTGTTCTCCCTACAAAACTATACCTTGTACCCAGTGCAGAATCTTCCCTCTTTACCACTGTCTGCAAACCCTGGCCAATGCTGTTCCTCCTCTCCCATCCTGCTGCTCACTGCCTCTGGCAGTCTCCTCCCTTGGAGACATAGTCTTTCTTGAAGGACTGATAATCCCTAGCCATAGAGCCTCAACTCAAATGTCACCTCCTCAGAGAGACCAATCCCACCCACACAGTGGGGCCCTCCTCCAGTACCATCTTGTTTTATTTTACTGTGATCAAACTGTATCAACTTAATGCTTATTTACTTTTACTGGGCTCCCCCTCTGCACGAGTGTGAGTCTCACAAGAAGAGGTAGGGAGTTGTGCTCAGAAGTGTCTCCAGCATCCAGAACCACTAATGGCTTTCACAGCTTTTTACAAACAACCCAAAGAAATAGTGAAGATTTGGATGTCCCTCAAACACCTTACTAAAACAACAAAGTATGTTTTCATTTTTATTTCTATGTTGTTAATGTTTATTGTACTGTAATAATAAGTTTCCATGTTTCTGTAGCTTCGAATATGAGCTCATAACATTAAATCAGAAAATCCCCGAGCAGTGTAAAATGAAGAGGATGAATTTCAAAACTAAAAATTAAACAAACTGACCACTAGATGGTACTGTCTCTCCTATATGACCTTCATTTCAATCCATGAAGAGCAAGAAAAAGTGGAGTTCTGTAATCTACCGTCCTCAATTTACAGAAAAGAGTTGTCAAATTTAATACAATGTACTTTTTCTGGTAAGTGAGGTTTCATTACAAACACTGTGGTCTTTATGGTCATCACAAGCTTTTTACTTGTATCATGTACCAGGCTTGTGTTAGGTATTGTGTATACAGAGAGGCATGAAAGCACTTTCTGTACTGTCAAGGAGCTCATGAAATAGTGAGAAGAAAGAGCCCAATATAAGTGTGTGTGTGTGTGTGTGTCTATCTCTGTTTACAAATATATCTACAAATATGCATGGAAAAATACGAAAAAGAAAACAAAGAAAAGAAAAAGTAATTATGTCAAATAAAATAAGGAGAATTCATACTATAAAAGAATGAAGTGTGTTGGGTATGAGAGAGTCAGGAAAGACCATCCATTTCATACCAAGAAGCTTGGGTCTTACTCTACAAGACCAGATGTCAGTTTTAAATGTCAGTTTAAAAGGACTGGTAAATGCGAGGGGCAGGACAAGGAGAAGTCAGGGCTGGGTAGAAGGTAGCCCTGTGCTGACACTACATTCATCCAACCACATTAAAGTAGGAGTTCAAATAACTGATTGGAAATATAATTACAACTAGCATGGCTCCCAGCCTCC
This sequence comes from Grammomys surdaster, assembly GCF_004785775.1. Lineage (NCBI taxonomy): Eukaryota > Metazoa > Chordata > Mammalia > Rodentia > Muridae > Grammomys > Grammomys surdaster. Next base: position 8,674,641 of record NW_021604604.1, on the reverse strand, counting down.
TCCTGTATGATCAAACCTGAAATTCTCTCTATCTCTGTTCTGTTCCATGACAACACCAAATCTCTACTGTGGGCAGACCTTGCACAACACTGGGGCAGGGACTGCATGTCTATGATGACCTGAACAGTAACTCAGGCATACCTTGCCTCCTAGAAGCCTTTCTTTCTTAGTGTCACTGTGACAAAATGCCTACATTAGTCAACTCAAGATATACTTTGTCTCTAGGTCTCAGTCCATGCATGACTAATCTCTATAGTGACACAGTTAGGGAGCTCTGTTGTCCTGGGTCTGTTCAAAGGTCATAAGAGAATGACATACTGGGGTCAAGGGGTGCATGCTTCATAGAAGCAGTGATGCAGAGAGAAAAGAGTGGTTGGGACTCAAGTATCTCTCAAAGGGCAGTGTCCTTAGTAACCTACCTTCCTAAATGGCTCCCATGCTGGCAACCATGTCTTCTTAACTGCTGTGTTTTGTTGAGACATGCAAGACTCAAAGTATCACAGCAATTATTATTTACTCTTTAGTGCATTTTTTAGTGTTTGAACTAATATCTAAAATGAGGTAGACTGGAATTCACATGCATTTAATGAATAACGTAGTACATGATAGTACGTAGTGCTATCTCCTAACCAAGGCACCTAGGGCCTGCTGATGCTTTCTCCAAAGATGTACATATCCTTCCCAAGGGACTGATTCTATGCAGAAGGGGTAAGCCTAGTAAGTTACCACAGGGACTCCCAAAAAGCTCACATAAACCTCCAGGGAATGTTTTTGTTAAGTTTGATGCTTGGGAGTTTATAATCGGCCTTACAACAATAATTTGAAGCATTTATTGTTTAGAAGTCATATTTCTGAATCCCACAGGCTAGTAAGTATGGAGAATCTTCTTTTCAGATGGGACTGGAAACTTTAGAATATATCTGCCAAAATCAAGAGCACTGATGGAGTTGAGGAGGAAACCTTGGGAGGGCAAGGTCATATCTTTTATGTGGATATGCCTTGTTGATACTGTTCTCCATTTTATGGAGGCAACAATGTGTGTGAACTTTCATGCATGCTGTTAAGGGCCATGGCACGCTCACATCTAAGAAGGCTCACATACTCTGTTCTGATCCCCCTTTCTATGTCAAGGGTAGCTAACTTTTATTTTCATATTCTATAATGTATCTATTTACAGGTCAGTATCCCCCGCCCCATGAATTACATCTCCTTGGGAAACATTCACTGTCACATCTCTCTCATACTATGTGCCATGGCTGCCAAACAAATCCATGGGGAAGATGTGATGATGGTTTCAACAGTCATTAATCAGCCACAGTTCAATCCTGTACAGCAGAGGTCCCCCTTGGTTCCCTAGTCAACACTCTCAAAGACAGCAGTGAAGGGAGTACGCATAACTCAGCAATGGAACTGGTATAATCTGCCTTACATGCCATCCTTAGAGCTGTGTCATTAGCTTTTATAGAATGTCATTTTATTGCAACATTTAACAAACAATTTAAAATGTGATAGTAAATACTGATATCAACTTGACAAGATATAGAATCACCAGGGGACCAACTTCTGGGCATGCCTGTAAGGAAGTATCAAGACTGGGTTAACTGAATTAGAAAGAACCCACCCTAAATGTGAATGATACCAATTTCTGACTTGGTGCTCTGGACTGAATAAAAAGGAAAATAGGAACTGAATGTCAGAATTGCTCCCTCTGTGCTTCCTGGCTGTGGGCATAATGGAACTACCTACTATCTGCTTTTAAACCTTATTACTTTTCAGTAACCTAGGGAAGCTGCTTTTAAATGACCTCTTAAGCAGTTTTGGCTACTTGGTCTCATTTTAGAGAAGGACTGAGCTTGAATTAACACACTTTGTCCCACATTTTGTCACCTCTAGTCCCTCATGAACTCTCCAGAATCGCTGGCTTCTAGCCCAATGTCTTATTAAAATGGTTGTCACCCAATGGAATGATTTGCTTTATCTCAGCTTTTCTTGGCCTGGGACCTGCAGCTTAGCAGCATTGGCCACCCACACTTCATCTGGAAAAGTGTCTTCCCCTGACTTCACTGTTCCCAGCTGTCACAAACTTTTCTCTCAGTCATCCATTTCCATCCCTTCATCTTCAGTCCTCCCGATGCATTCTGTCCTTGGCACCCTTCCTAGAGGTCAATGGGAGTTTGGCTGTCTAGCTTCACACTGTCTTTAAAACAAAAAATGTTTATTTGGATTTTTTAGGAAGCTTTGGATACCATCAACATAAATAAAAGAAATAGACCAACTATGGTGTATTTTTACACTGCAGATGTCATTTATATTAGGAATTGTCAAAGTCCTCTGACTATCTTACCCCATCCAACTAATCTTCTCATAGATTGCTTCTTAACAAGGGACTTAGCAAGAGAGAATTGAATCTTGAAGCTAATGTTAGAAGTCACTGGAGATGTTTGAGTGATGGTATCAGAGATCAACTTGAACAGGAGAATAGCATCTATAATATATACTGAAGTCACTGTAAGCAATAGCATTCTCATTCTCAAGACTTGTAGATGGTAAGCTGGAACACTCTGTGTTAGAGCAAACTGTTAAGGCTTAGCAGTCTTACCTGCACGTAATCATAGACACATCTTCCTTGTATCGATGGTCCCTCCAAAATAAATGCATTGAAGGTGAGCTTAACAAGTTTGTTTTCAGGTGCAATTATGTACCATATGCAGTTTAGACCTCTGTCATAATATCCATTTGAATCAAAATCCGGAGACACAAAGCTCTGATTGTTCTCAGTCAGGTACCCACCACATCCCTGCTGTGGTCCTGTCAAAAGAAAGACCCATCACTGTGTAGAAGAACAAAATGATCTTCACTTTACTGTGGGAGGATTTTGAAGAGGAGAGGTTCCATTTTCTCCTACATATTTGTGAATATTATCAAGAGGTCCCCAAACACTGGCGAGTGTGCACATGTGTTTCTCGGCTTTTCTTGACTTGTTGCTGACTCTCCCCCCACCCCCATCACTGAGTTGCCTCCTTATCAGCACATAGAGATACCTGAGAGAGTGAGTAACCACATTGGCATACATGCACGTGCCTCTTTAGAACTATTCATGCGATTTATTCAAGCTTTTCCAACCTTGAAAAACTCAGTTTTGTGAAAATTGAGTTTTTTTGCATAATAAAGCTGGTGGAAAAATGTGCACATGCCTGATTTTTATGTTCTACTTTTGTCAACACTGCCAAAAACTGAAAATTGAATTTATGAAGATTTAGCCAATACTTCTAAAAAATTACCTCCCAACTAGTTTTCCATTTAAATAGTTTGACAGGAAGAGGCCATGGAGAGAGATCTCTGTCTCCTTCTTTACATTAAACCACATTCTCTGTATTTTTTTTTTCTTTTCCAAAACCAAGTTAAGAGGAGACTAAAGAACAAAGAAATCCATTAGGGAAAAAACTATCTATACTGAAATTAAACAATCATTAATAATAACCAAATTACAGAATACAGAGTATTTTAATGATGAGTATATGTCTACTGAGGCAAAGAACAGCCTAACAGGTATCTCAGAAATGACATAGGAAGACCACAAAAGAAAGAAAAACTGGCAATTTCTAAAGAAAGAGTCAGGTTGAATTAAGTTAAAGGTAGTCACAATAAAAACAATATTAAATTTGTGTTCAAATGAATGGTTTGCAGCTTTGCACTAGACACAAGCACAGCTCATGTCCTCCATCACTGGCCTTCCATTGACATCTCTCCACTTATGATCTACTGTCAGTGAAAGGATTACCCTCCACATTAGGGGACACTAAAATGCTTTGGACTTGACAAATAGAAACAATGGTAGCCTGCCTCTGCTCTGTCACAATGAAAAGCACAGAGAGCATACAGAGGGGCTTTCAGCACAGGTGCATGCCCCAGCAGGTCAGACAACAGCAGCCCTGCAACAGCTTCTGAGACCGATGAAACCATAGCATATTTGCGCAATCAGGTATTCTCTGTAGTTGAAAGGTTTCCAAAGGCCTGATCCCTAATACAACCACACCTAGTATCTAGAGGAGGATGAATCTGGAACATAAGCACCACACAGACCCACACTGCATGTAACTGCTAGGCCGGCTCACGAAGCATGCCTGCAAACCACAGAAAGAACTGGGCCTTGAACAGCTTTTACTCTGTCACAGGCTGTTATTGCATAGGGAAACCAATTAAGCTTATTGGTTTGCATAGCAGGGAGAAACAATTACAGTATAAACAGAATGGAAAATGTATTTCCTTAATATTCAAAGAAATATATTTAGGGTTGAAGTAATAACATATGTAACATAAATAATGATGATACTGTGAAGAGAATGATACATAAAGGAGAAAAAAATCTTACAAAAGGACATGATCAGCTAGTCACAGTATGGATATAGAGTGCTCCAGCACACCATTTAACCCAGGCCATAAGGATGCATTGAATAAGAACACATAGAAACAGGACTGAGATCATGTGGCCTAGGCTGAGAGAAGCTCATCATCCAATGTTAATGAGCAGTAGTTAATCTTACATGTGCAGGAAGGCCAAGGACCAGCCTCGGCTTGGAGAAGGGTACCTGAGAAAAGGGGTGTTTGGGAGTTGCAAGAAGAAATGACTCCAAATCAAATCATGAGTCCAAGATGGTGGCCTAGGTTCTATTGAGATGGCTTTCCAGACTGCTCCATCACTCTCTGTCTCTGTCTCTGTTTCTCTTTCTCCCTCCTTCTCTCCTTCCCTCCCCTCCCCTCTGTCTCTCTGTTGGGGGAGGGGGTGCGGTATGTGTGTTCTGCTTTGCTCTAGACAGCTTTGTCTTGCTACTCTAAAAACTCTCTGGCTAAGACGGCTCTCTCTGCTGGTAAAAATTGTAAAACGCTATCTGCATAGCTCATGGGTTTTCTGACCAAAGTCAGAAAAGCTGCTATGAAAAATTATTGGATCATCTGACCAAGTCAGAAATCCTGTTAGAAAAAGAACTTATGGAATATCTGTTTTCTCTCTCCAGGTATCTTTAGACAGCACAGCTCTCACTAGAGAACATTCTAAAGAACTGCTATCACCTTCTGCTAGTGCATCTCAGGTAGACCAAAAGCCCAGGTTTTTATTTCCTATCAATCCAGTCCTTTACTCCAGGTTCCCTTTTCATCAGCCTATGAATCAGCATCCCCTGACCCTAGCCGCTTCTTAGGAGACGACAAGCATACATTTTTCTTTCTTAACATTGCAAAAGAATTCAGAGATCTGTCTGCCTTAGTTAAGGCCAGATGATAAGATAGTTGGGTGAGACTCTGTCCTGAAATTACCATTTCCACCACACCTGGGCTTAACCTTGCTTTCTCCTAGGCTGACCTTGAACTCAGGGATCTGTCTGCCTTTGTATGTTTCTGACAAGCTAGCTTGTAGTGTAGCTGCCTTTGTCCCTTTAGATTTATGAAGCCCCTCATAATTCATATTTCATCCTCATATTTTTGCATAGTTGAAAAATTATATATTTTTAAACTCATGGTTTTAGAGTTCTTTTCAATAGCCTTAAAGGGCCTGTCCTGAAGGTCCCAACATCTACCATTTTGCTGAGACATAGCCACACCCTTGACTCCTGAACTCCTGATGTCTCTAATTATCATGAAGTCATTAACAGGGAGGGCATCCCACAGAAGGAAAGAGTCTTCCACTGCTAGTACTGGTTCCAGAAGTATGTATATCACTATACAAACAAGCTTCATGTCCACAACAGCCATCAACACTGGTGGAAGCTCACACGAGGGCCCTGTCCCAGAGCAGGAAGCATGTCACTCTGTCCCCACCAAGACCACACTGGGCTCAACATAGAAAGGCACAGATTTGTTCTGAGAAGTATGAGGCAAATGAAGGACCATAATAAAGCTCAAAACTAGAGCAAAAAAAAAAAAAGACCCTTTGATTTTATCCTATGGATGGCAAGGATCCACTTGAAATCTATTTTTAAAAAAGGTTTATCATCATCATCATCATCATCATCATCATCATCATCATCACTTGAATGTGTGAGAAACTGCTACATGTGTATGAGTGCCTGTCAAGGCCAGAAGGGAGCATAGTGAGATTTCTTGGAGCTGGAGATGTAGGCATTGTAAGCCACTTCTGTGGGTGTTGTGAATGAGCTTTAATACTCTGGAAGAGTAGGAAACCCTTACATTTAAGCCATCTACAGCCTCTTAAAGGATTTTTGATTACAGGAGTGGTAGTATCATTTGAACGGAAATTGAATCTTGTAATAGCATCTTACAGAAGAAGCTGACTAGGGGAGGTGATGCCATAGATGAGACCACGGCAACAGTATCCAGTCTGGATTAGCGAGAGGCAATGGAGTTTGAACTTAACATACATTGCTCCATTAATATATCAGCCTCAAAAATGAAGTGTCACTTTAAAAAATTAACCTGTAGATTTCGTCACTATTTGTGTGTTAATTATTGCCAAGAAGTTAAGAAGGGAAGAACAGTGACTCCTCTCTCAGTGAATGGCACTATGCACACTTAGTATATAGTGGCAGCAATACCACTACTAAGAGTAATGTCATAAGGTAGATATGCCTGGTATGGAGGCAGGCAAGTGACTCTGCTTTTGTTATAAGCTACTGACATCAGAACAGCTGGCTATACAGGTACATCACACACACACACACACACACACACACACACACACAGAGGGGGGAGGGGGGGGGGGGGGAGGGAGAGGGAGAGAGGGAGAGGGGAGGAGAGAGAATTTGTCAGAGCTATCAAACTAAACTATTATAAAGAAGTCAATTTATAAAATACAGAACAAAGAAAATGAAAAGCCAATATCACCTAATGTTAACCAATATTATCGGTCAGATATCTTTAGCCAAAATAGCCAAGTAACTGAAAGAAAAAACAGTATTGAATGAGTGAATGGAGGTTTATGGGATTCTGGAAATGATAATGGTAGAAAAAGTCCCATTTTGGTATTTAGTCATAGTGCAGCTTCTCTGTGCTTCCGAGTCTCCTAAGGCAGATAGAAATGCAAGTATGCGAGTCTTTGGAGGATGTAAACAGTAATGTTAACAGAATGAGGATGCAATGCCACAACGTGTTAAGGTCACATTACTGTGCCCACATACCTGTAGTATCAGATTATAATAGAACCTATGCCTACAAAAGAGTCCTATGTATTAAAATACCTGCATTTTCTGTATTGCTAACTTGAAGTTCCTTTTCTTCTGGTAAAGACATGCTAACATTTTTCTGCTTCGACATCACACATCGGTCATCTTTCCCATTGTCATATAATTTTCTACCATATAGAAAATGTTTAGCCACCAGAGCCTTTCTCACCAGTCAAACTCTGCCAGAGTCACTTTGATGACATACCCTGTACCCAAGAACAAATGCCACTGTAGTGTTCTTCTGTATTTAACTACTGGGAGCTATGTCTTCAGTTAGGGGAAAAATGTTTTCACAGGGATGTGTTGCAGGGGCTGGGAGAGCTCTGGAGATATAAACCCATATTCAGCAGAGATTCTAGCCAGATCTACTTAATTGAGTCAGAAACTGAATCCCGAACGATTAAACTTCAGAGTGAAGCTGAAGGGAGCATTAGACTGATAAGGGAAGAAATAGCTACCATATCTAGGAGAAATATCTTCGAGGCTTTAGTGGAGGGAGATGGCTTATTAAGAAGTTATTTTGAGGACTGACGGCACCTTCTTGAGGTCTTTGGGGTGGTGCCTGTCTCTGGAGGTTAGCGAGCAGCTGTGCTTGAGATAATGACCACTCTGACTTTAGCATACTCCTGTCTTCTGGGAACATCTGTGGCTGGGGGCGGCAGACAAAATGCAGACAGACACATCTAAAAGCAGGGCCCTAGTCAGACAGAGCATGCCATGGTGGCTTATCTTCAAATATGTGGAGCTTGAGCTTCGGAATCCTTACTTGGGATAAACCTCACTGGGCCTTTCACAGCTGTGTGTCAACTGCTACACAGATGTGAATTCGCTTAAGGATTTAACATGGCTTCTTATGAACTTGCTGTATCTATTTCTAAAAAGGATTTTGTAGACTACTACACAACCTCAGGATAAAACCTCACAGAAAACTAGGATTGGAAGGGAGATTTCTCAATTTGGTAAAGAATATCTGTAGAGCTTAGAGCTATTGGTAAACTTTAAAAAGTTGTGTGTGTATGTGTGTGTGTATGTGTGTGTGTATGTGTGTGTGTATGTGTGTGTGAGAGTGTGTGTGAGTGTGAGTGTGTCTGAGTGTGTCTGTGTTTATGCCTGGGAGGGCAAGAGGCTGATATCCAGTGTCTTTTTTAATGGTTCAAAGGTGTACACTTCTGTGCTTGGCTTTCTACCTGGGTGCTGGGGATTGCAACTTACATGGTGAGCACTTTGATGAGCTAGCCATCTTGTGAGTCTCTAGTAGTAAAGTGAATGGTAAGCAGTTAAAGCAACCATCCAAGTTAAGAACAAGAAATTATGTTTTGCTTACTACCCTTAGTCAACACTATTAAAGTCTTGGCCATTAATACTCAAAGGGACAAAAGCCTAGAAAGGAAGGAATCCAGGCGTCACTGTTGGCAGATGCTACTGTTCTCCTTATAGAAAAAGTCCAACGAATCTACAAATACACACTTAGACCCTAGAATTCAATCTGTCAAAACCTGAATATGTATGATAGTTCTTAGACCCAAGAATACAGTCAGTCAAAAACCTGAATATGTATGATATAGTTCTTAGTCCCAAGAATCCAGTCAGTTAAAAACTGAATATGTATGACAACACATCAAAACCAATAACATTTCTACATGTTAGTAATGTGCAAGAGGGGGACAAGACTGGAAAACACATCATTTGTAATCACTGAAGAAAATGGAACATCTGGGTACACATTTAAATGAAGGCACATGTAAAATGTTCTGAGGCTGTTGAACTGATCATAAAGTGGTAAAAATGCTATTTTAAAATTACATTATACTGAGTCACAGATGATGTGGTGAGGCTATTCCTTCAAATCTCAATTGAGTAACTACAACCCACTAAAGCTGCTTCTTGAAAAGTCTATGTATCAAACTGGAGCATGACAAGTCTTCCTTCCCTTGGTCAACGTTTGCCAAGACCAGCAGGATTCCTATAAGGACAGGATGCTGTGCCTGTAAACAAAGGTTCGGAGACTGGCTCTGTCTGTTTTGTGCACAGTCACCTCTGATTCATCAACACTAGGTAGCAGCCTAAGTCCAGGTTTGTATTCATTATGCTGTAGACTTAGATCTATATCAAAAGGGGGCTTGGTGGGGCGTGGCCACTCTCAAGATAGTATATATTAGGTTTCTAATATATACTAAATTTCATAAATTATATTTAAAGTATAATTTTGTTATTTATATGAAGTTTAATAAGTCATATGTATTTAAATATTATAGGTTATAGCATATACTGTATAACATGTGAATGTGAAATGAAATATATAAAGGTTATATGCTATTTATGTTATAACATACCATATGTAATATATATATATATGTGTGTGTGTGTGTGTATGCACACACATATATATAAAATGTATATATATAATCCTATATTGTAGTATCATGTAGTAATAGTATAACAAAAATGTACTATTCAGGACTGACATCCTATGACTTAGAAATAGGTAGACTCAAATAAGAAGGTAGCCATGGAAAGAATGAGTTCTAACACAGAGGGAGAGAAAAGCTAACTCTCCTTTTAGGAAACCTTCCAGGGGCCTCTCTTTAGCCTTGGCTATTTCTCTCAATAGCCCTAGAGGAAGTGTAGCCAATTAGGAAAGTGTGGGTTTAGGAGATGGTCAAATCTAGTTCAATGTTTGGTTTGACCACAAATCACTTAATCTCTAATAAGTACTTCTCATTTCCTCCATTGTAAAATGCATTAATTCCTGTCCCATGAGGTAGTCCTGAGGACTGGATGAAACAGTCTGTGGAAGGAGGTGCTTGGTGACGGGCTCTCATTATGCTCTGTGTTTTTGTGATATCTTTGCACATGAGCAAACAGAATATGAAGCTACCAGACCAAGTGAGCAGACTCCTCGAAAGTTAGATCAAACAGAAAACCAGTCCCATAGAACTCTCAATATTTCTGAATGACTCATTGATAACTAAAGAATGTTTAAATTTTATTGTTGATTATATCTTGCTTTTATGTACCTGAGAATACTATATCAAAACTAATTCAGTGTGGGGAAGGGTGATTACAGGAAATTTATGGTTACAATAACTTAACCAGAACATCCAATTATTAGAGACCATGTTGAGTTGCGTTTTGCTTCAGGCATGCCCAATCACTGCTTCCTAGCTCTTTTGCTTTTCATGGTATTACCTTATCTGACCATTAATTTTATCACATGGCTTAGTCTCTAGAAAACCATTTGGTTTATCTGCTCAAGGACAGACAATCCTACCCTACCAGACTCAGGGCTAATGTAACCATTCAGGGGTAGGGAAGATGGATACTTGATTGTGGATGTTACTGGACTATGTTTATTAAAACCTTTCTCTTTTTCTTGCTGATCCAAAATTTAACTCCTGACTCCTGAATGATTCTGTAAGGTTCTGATGAACTGTGAACTGTCTGGTTTCTTTATCCCATTCACACATTCAACACTAGGCAAATACTCTTTTCACTGAATCCCTCAAGAATAGCTGGCAGATAGCCTTGTGTTTAGCTTTCTCTCCAGAGGATGGCTAATCAACAGTGAAACCTAGAGGCTTGCAAAGGACAGAAATGAGTTCAATCTAGTTCTCTTTAAATGGGTTTACAGTTTCAGCTCATCTCATTCTCAGACTTCATAAAAGGAAGAAAATGACATTAAGAGAGCAGACAAATAGCATCCCCTGGTTGCTTTCAAGTCATCCCCCATCATTGCTTCCCCGGGAGCTACCTGACTAGTGATTTATCAAAATGTTCAACTGACAACCCAGCTCTCTGATGACATTTGTGCTTCTCAAAATCAGGGCAGTTGTCAGCTTTTCTCTAGCTGCTAGAGACACATACACATATTCTTAATATCAGTGAATGTTTGAAAGGGCATTCTTTTATTGTTGAGCTACACAATTTTGGAGTGGGTCTCAGAGTTTAAACCTGACACCACAACTGGGAAGCTAAATCTAACTAGTAGCAGAATTATCAAGTGGGCATGTGAGTGTCTTCTCCATTTGTTGAGACCAGATTTTTTACTCCTGGGACCCCAGGCTCCCTGCAACCTTTGCCTTTCATATCCCCCTTTAGACATTAGCCATTTTTAACCCCTTGCTTACTTCCCACTACTCCCACTGTCTGTTCTGTTAGCACATTTGAAAGATGTTTTCCCAGAGTATAATAACAGGTCCAGAGACCAAGCTCATGTGATCTACTGTTGAGTCAGATCCAGTATCTCCAGGAGTGGATGAAAGGGATTCCATTCTCTTCTATGTAAAAATAGTTTAACTCCGTGGATTATGAATCAATTTTGAGAATAAACTGAATGTAGATATAATATATATCAGGCACATATAAATATAATTTTTGAAGTAGGCATAGTTTAACCAACTAATCTTCGTCCTTTCCCTAAGCAACAGTGATGGAGTAACTTATTTACGTCTTAGGATTTAATTAGAATTTAGCTTCCTTTTTGATTTAAGTTATAAAATACACTTTAGGATAGCTGCAGTGTGCTCCAGGGTCTGATCCTACTTTACCTATGAAAGATTCTTAAAAGATGAAAAGTGCTAATATTTCAAGCTGATCTCCTTTAGTATATAAAATTTGACCATAGCGAGGTTAGGGTTTTTCTAGAGCTCCATCACAGACAGTAGCATGATGGGTCGCCTGCATCCTGGGTACCTGAATTCTGGCACACAGTTCTTCCCCTTTGGCCATATACCTTTCTTTGCTGACCTGTGATTCATTGTGTCCCTGCTAGACATGAGGTTTTTATATTTATGCCTTCCTTTCACCACTGCCCCAGAGTTTGACCTTCAACCCACCTAACTCATTCTCTACGTGACTAATAAGTCAGGTGAAGGAAGACAGATAGTGGCCTCCATTGTCACCATATTTGCTGTGATCAGCAGGAGGCAGGGAGCCTGGCATATGTCATCCAAACCAATAGAACAAGTAGGATCTCAGAGCCATCAATGATCTAATAAAGGAGGCACATTCACTCAGTCCAGAAAAAAATGTTCATCTTCTTAGATAATTTCAGTTTCATGGATCCTGGAAGCTCAGTACAATCATTTCTGACTTCTCTTCTTTCAGGATCAGTCACCCATGTTGTGTTGACATTCATGGGAATGTGAGAAAATTATGTTGTGGATAGATTCTAGCTCCTGAGTGCTGGCTTCGCCCTCATGTATTCTCACTCTGAACAGACATTCCACAGGAAAGGGAGACTCACTGCGTTATCTATTTACTAATTATCCACTGTGGCTCTTTCCCTGATCTTCTCTCTACCAATGAGAAATACAAATGTAGCAAATGTTCAGAGACATGCTACACTGTCATGTTAATTCCTGGCTGTTGAAAAATTAAAGCAGATGTTAATAAATTATTGCCAACTGTATAATTTAAACAGCAAAGCTTAAAAAAGGTGTATTTAGAGATTTAGTTGATATAAAACTAGACAGAAATTCTAAGGGCTACAGTGGTCTCCTCTTTGCATCTGTTTACTTAGGAAAGTTATTGCTCTCAGGGCAGATTGATACTCTTGGAAATGAGTAGTCAATCTGGTCCATGGAGTAGATATATTCTTATAAAAAAGAATGAGTGGCTTAAATGGATGAGATGAGAAAGGAAGGTATATGCTCTTAGCCAAGTCTGACCTTTTGTTTTTTTTATTATTTTTTGTCAAGTCTGTAATGAAAAGATTCCAGAGTTCCTGGAACTATAACAACGTTTATTACCTTTTCCTTTCCTTACTACACAAAATAACAAACAAAGCAGAAAGCTACTTAGACTGGCCAGGACGTTTAGTTGTTTGGGCTAAAAAATATTTGTGAGATGCAATTAAAAATTATACTACCCAAACTCTCACCCAAAAGCACAAGTAAGCATTTAAATTATGTCTCATGTGTCTTCGAGCGGACAGTAGCATTTATACAGATGGGAAAGTGGCAAAACTCCTCATATGAAGTACAGTGGCAGCCCAACACATGAGAACCTCAGTGCAAAATCGAAGTGTCCAAAGGAGAGTGGATTTTCCATTTAAAATAGCCTTCTGTGTTTTACATATTGCTTCACTTACACTGTTCTAGTGAGGCCTCATTCTGTGTCCTATGAGACCTGCTTTCGAGTTACTGTCATGACAGCTAAGAAAGGTCGGTGGCAAAGGGTCTTTCTGGTACAATTGTCACAATGTGTACAATTTATGAGGAACTTACAAAAATATCAATGTCTGCCTGATAACTCCCTTCCAGAGATGTTTTAATGAGGCTGGAGAGATTGCTCAGTAGTCAAGATCTCTTGCTGTTCAGCCATAAGAATCAAGAACCAGAATTTGGATCCCAGCACTGACACGGTCCAGCTCACAGATACCCATAACTGCAGCTCCAAAGCTCTAAGTACCTTCTTCTGGCCTCTGTGGACATTTGCATACACATGTGCAAAATTTACTCACACAGACACATGCATGCAGACATACGTACATAGATAAAATAAATCTTTAGAAATAAATCCAGGAAAGCATAACACAGGTGATGTTTGAAGCGTTGTTTGTTTTCAGGTCACAGAGATTGAGGTGAATGGGCAGAAGAATCCTGGGAAAAGGGAGCCCAGATGACGTACTGTGGGAAATTCCTCACATCCTTTTTATTTGAGGATCCATTAGATCTTAGAACATTAATCACATCACTATTCAAGGAAAAGTCAAAACACTTTCCAGAGTCAAACAGAAATTATACAATTGATGCAATTAGTGAAAACAGAGAACTGATTAAGTGTCTTACATTTTAAATGACGGGTGATCCTGTACTAATTTTAGGTAGATAATTATGTTTCCTGTGCAGTGGTCATGAGCATGGCTTTTGTTTTCAGTTTATCCCCACACTTAGCCATCCCTGTCATCTCACATGACTCCGAGACCACCATTTCCAGACCAAATGCCTTTCCAATTCTCTCCTAGATATCTCCACTGAAGTACCTGACAGGCCTACCAGATACAAATATGGCAAGCTAAATACAACATTTTTTCCTGGAAAACATAGACTAAGGTATCTACCACCTTTCAACAAATTGTGCATAAGACTTCATTCTCAACTTACATCCCCTAGTAGCGTCCCATCAAGCTTCGGATGCTACATCTCTGATGCATTTTGACTTCTAAAGACCTTCAGGGGCTTTGGTCCTTCCTCTATCTCCATTCTCACTTATGGCAGTTAGAGCTTAGGTCATCTCCTATCAAGACTCCAGTGCTAAGTTCTTTTCCTTAATGTTGGGTTCTTGAAGCATTCCTTTTTTTATAGTCATAAAGTCAGTGCTTAAAATTCCCAAGACTCTTTACCTCTCTACAAATAAATGGGCCATAGCCAATGAGGCCTTCTGTTTGGGCTTCCTATATATTTATAGGAAAATCAACTGTGTTTATCTGGGGAAGGAGGAATTAAATAAAACAGAAAAGAAGTCACAAGAAAAAGACTTTCACATCTCATATGCTCACCTATTGTCTCCCGGAAAAATATTTTCCAACCACTTGCTGTTTGAGAAGAATCTGTCTTGAACACCAGGGTCAGGGTGTTATTGGTGCTCTTAATAGGTTGTGGAATTGTGGAACCACAGAACTTTCCAAGAGATCGATTTCCAATGCTGGGACCGTCGAAAACCTCCAGGAAGTCATATGAGCAGAGGTTGGAGGGAACCACATCAAAATCATTGAACCTGTAAAGGGCACCTGGTTATTATTTACGTCTTCTTTTGTGCCCATTAAACCATACCTGTAGTTCTTATAATAATAAAGAAGAAAAGCAGAAACCTGGCAACACAGTACTTAAGCTTCGCTTGGAAAGGAATCTTGTAAATAAGACATTACTAATGGACTGAAGCCAGTATTTCTTGGGTAGCTATTATAACTAATAACTGTGGTAGGAACTGGGGATATAAAAATGAAAAAGATACAGTTCTAGGCTTCATGATAATCTGGGCTTACGTTCAATAGAGTTAAATTTTTAGATATCACAATTCCATGTATACATAATGTATTTTGATCATATTTTTGATCCTCACTGATCCCTATTATTGTCTCTTACCCACCTCTCTCTTGCTGAACCCCTTCTTGTTTCCATCAAGTCACCCCATTACCTCCATGTCCTGTTTTGTATTGCTCTACCACATTTAGGGTACAGGTGGAGGTTACTATTTTAATAAGGGCAATTGCACCTTCACGAAACCTGACCCCCTTCAGCATATCTTACCTTTACGTGTGTATAGCTCCTAAAGTCAAGTTTTGACAAGTTTGTCTATGTTATCTCCTCAATAACATGCTAGATATTTTCAGTGTCACTGAAAATATACTCTTCCTTTTTTTAAAAAAAAATCTTGTGTTATGTTATCATGTCATTTATCAGTGACATTGTTGTTTTATTCTTTATAGGGAAAAAAAGCTAAGACATATGGAAGAAACTCTGGCTTCATATAGCTTGGTTGTGGTTCTTCCAGTCTCTTGTCTCCTTCTAAAATGATCATGCAAATGCTGAAAGTAAACTTCAGAGTTCATAAACTATCAGCCACAAATAGGGGACAGAGTAGGTATTGTTGCAGCTTGTCAAGCTTCTATGTAGAAAATTTTGTATTCTCATCAGCTATCATCAGATTTCATGTCACATGCTAGAAGTTTCAGTTATCAGTGAGATTGAAGAGATAGAAATAAACTATCTTAGGAGAAAGAAGACTGGCACTTTATACTTCTGTATAATGGGGCTGCATTCTCTTTAACAGTCTTGCTTGAAATAAGTAGACTTAGAAAGTTAATTTACAAGTGACATATCTTGGCACAGGGAGTGACACTATTAGGAGATGTGGCCTTGTTGGAGGAAGTGTGTCACTGTGGGGGTGGGCATTGAGACCTTCCTCCTAGCTGCCCGTGAGTCAGTCTTCTCCTGTCTGCCTTCTGATCAAGATGATCAGTTCCTTCTCCAGTCCCATGTCTGTCCAGATACTGCTATGCTTCCCACCATGATAATAATGGACTGAACCTCAGAACATGTAAGCCAGCACCAATTAAATGCTGTCCTTTATAAGAGTTGCCTTGGTCATGATGTCTCTTTAGAGCAATGGAAACCCTAACTAAGTCAATATCACATAAAGCAACAATTTAGAGTTGCTTTGATTAACAAATAGAAATAAACTTTATGGAATTAAGTTTATCTTCAGGAGACAAGAGGTGGCAAAAGCTATTTAGGACATCGGCTTTGGGAGATAGTAAATGAGAATCCAGATTTTTACTCTTCATTTAAATATGTGTTACCTTGGAGAAGATGTGAGAACTTTTGAGACACATGTACAAGTACACATGCATATTTCTCATGACGGTTTTAATAGTACAATAAAACATTCAAGTAAAGTGTTGAGCAAAGCTCCTCGTGTACAGTAAATGTTTAACAAATGATAACTGTTTGCCCTAACCCTTTATATCTTCTTTGATTCTAAGAGAGGCTTGTAACTTGACAGCTATTGTAAGAAACTCCTTCACAACTGTTGAGAAATTACAAGGACTGTTTTTAACTGGTGAAGCTTCTATTTTCACCTCAGTCTCCACTGGATTGGGAGGAGGGTAGAGGCTTTACACCCTCTGCCTTTCTCTAGATTCCAGCTAAGCCACCATGAGAACTCATACTCTCCAGCACCAAGGTAGTTTTTCCTGTGAACAGAGCTGAAGGGATTTTCTTAAGTAGACTCTTTTTTGTTTGTTTGTTTTTTATCACGTACCGAAGCATTATCACTCTGTCGCTTCTAACATAGAGGCTGTAGACACAGTAGACATTGTTGGGGTAGTTGTTATATGAGAAGGAAGGACTCTTAAGGACTCCAGAGGATATATTGTAGATTCCACCACAGGCTGGAACAGAAGACAAAGGAATGCACAGAGGGTGGTTATTACAACACAGGCAAATCATTTGGAGATAGTCTAAGCTATTATTTACTGTCTCCTAACAGAGTTCATATTGATTGTTCTACAGATGACCCAAACCTCCTTTATTGTGTTTATAAATACATTTGCCTTCTCTAGGGAAGAGAAATATAGAAGAATATATTTTTTTATTTTTAAAATGTTAATCAAAGGCTTTATAAGTTTGGTAATGCTCAGTAACAAGATGCCCATACAATCAGAAGTGTAACCCAATACCCAATCTAGATATACCAACTATCTTTGACTGGCGGAGACACGTGGACATCCGCCTCCATGTTTCCCCCTTCCTCCCTCTCATCTCCTAGCTCATCTCCCACTCCTTACTCCTCCTCTTCCTCTCTTTATTCCTCCCACTATAGCTCCTCCTACATATCACCCTTCCTGTTAAGATAAAACTTTTCTCTCAAAATACAATTAGAGCATAACTATACCAATTTGTATCAGTAAGGTACAAGATAGATCTAATACCCAGTCCATCATTTTGTTGACTAACTAGAACCTCTGTCATCTCTCCTGACTAAAAGACTTAGTTCTGAACCTGGTTTCTTTCTTGGCTTTAGAATGAATGTCAGCTGAAAACCATCCTCTCAAGTCTTTTCTCTCAAAGTAAATAGCTGAGATTGGCTATGAGACTATAAGTCTTCAACTCCGTCAGAAATCCAGAATGACTGAATTAACTGAAATTAAGGGAAGCACAAAACATAGTTTCTAAAATTTAGCAAATTTATAGAGACCAATGAACACCTGGACAGTCCCTATACTACAAAAGATTGGAGCATCCGATCTTCAGCCTATAAAAGAATATTTTAAAGCACATTTTGGAAGGAATTAAATCCAAGGCAAACAGTGTGAGGGTCAACAAGAAACACTTCATGTGTTGGGATGTGTCTGTCCTTTCACTTTAAATGACAGATTGACAGAGAGATGACATGGCAAATGGATGCTCAAAGATAGCAGGCAGAACTCTATTTGTGTTCTGTTTATAGGGGAGGCTGCAATGCAGAAATCTGAAACAACATAGATTCAGTCCTCTCTGGTGGGGATAGATACACACAGGCTCAAGTGTGAGAAGTCAGTTACAGTCAGTCACAGTTACTTCTGTGGGTCAAATGCCTCGCTCTCGGGTTCTACTGATTTATATTTAGTTGTGAAATTAGTAAAGTTTATACTTACTCAAATTTGTGTTATTTGTCTTCAATAAGCATGAGGATATTTGGTCCACTCCCTATTCTAACTCCAGCCATTAACAGCCCTTTGCTATACCCCACAGTCAACAATGTAATCACTATGAAATATAATAATGTTCCATTATGACTATTAAGGTATTGTTTTGACATAGATTTCATCTAGGAAGGATCAGATATTCCCACCTAATGCTGGTATTTTTGTGAGGATGTTTATTTGTTTTAGGATTCTAAAATTATAGGAAGTTTGTATATTTTGATTATGTTTCTATGGTTACCAGTGAACACACTCCACTAACATATCTCTAAGATTAGACAAAATTTGTGGCTGTTATTTAAAGCTTTTATTTATTTGGTTTTGCCTCAACTCTGCCCATTTACTGGGCAAATTCTTTTCTGTGCCAAAAGTCTTTATGCATTCAGACCCCTGGATACAGCTCATGAATTAAATGTCAGCTTGGGTAGCAACTGCTCTATTTTACTTGAAGTTAATTACATGATCTCTGAAAGTTTATCAGTGCCTGAACAACTTCCATCTCCACACATTGCCAAGATTTGAAACCAGTAGCAACAATATTCTTAAAATAAGACTTAAAGGGGCAGGGGGACTGAACCATGTTTGTTTTAGGAAACTAAGGAGTAAACGAGCAGAATATATATCAGGGGCTTAATTATCCAAATTATTTAATTAGTCAATTAGTTAACTAAAAGAATAAAAGAAATCCTCCTCCTTTTCATCCAAGAGCACAATAGAAGACACATTTTATTCTTTTGATGCAATCTAGCCTAAAAAGCATCAGCAAATCATTCTTTTAGTCACTGGGAGTCAGGAACCAGACATCAGCTACTGAGAACAAATCATGAGACTCTGTTCATGCATAAATACATGTTTGTATTCTCTGTAGATGGAAGAAGTACTTTATTTGAAGAGAAGCTATTTTATTTCCTACTATTAGCCATTCATGTGGTTAAGCAAAGACAGAACAAACTCAGGAACGGTTTTGTGTGCCTGTTTCACTGAAGTGGCCATGTAGGACAACATTCTGTCAAAAAATCAATCTCAAATCTCTGTTTTATGTTCAGAGGGTAATTTTAGACAAATTTCAGGAGAAAATGTCAATTTTTGTTTTATTTTTAAAACACATATTTTAAAATGCATGCACATATGTATATGTCTGCTTGTCTGTATGTGTATTACATGATGCAGTACTCACAGAGTTATAAAAAGGGCATTTAAGCCCCCATGTGAGTGGTGGGAATCAAACCCAGGCCCTCTGAAAAAGCAACGAGTGCTTTTAGCCACAGAGCCCTCTCTACAGCCTCCAACAGTTGTTTTTTAAATAACTACTCTTTTTTTTTACCATGTGCCTAATTAGTCGGTTTTAGCTTTAATGTTTTTGAACCTTCAAGTAGGTGGCTTATGATGAATAATGACAAAAATGTACTTATGTGAATTACACAAGACAAGAAAAGTCCAAAGGACAGCAGCACAGTTACTCACTGATGGTTCTGTAGGAAATCTTGAACCCAAAGTCTGTGGTGTATGCATCAGAATAGAAGTTGAGCAACACTGGGCCGTCTACAGTAAGTGGGCGCAAGGCTTCAGAACCACATATGGTCACAATAGGTGTAGAAGAGAGGTTATGACCTTTGATGATATGCAAGCCATCATGATCACAGGTTCCGGTGATAGCTGATCGATCTATACAGAGTACACAACAACTAGCATTAGAGCAGAAATGCAGACAAAATACTATTCTGTAACTGATACAGAAATTACAAACAAAATTAGGAAATGTTTTTCTATATGTAACTTCAGCTCTGCATGAAATGGGCAGACAAGAGAAAACAGACAGAATTCCATAACAGGTAAACTCAGAATTCCCTTCCTACATGGAAACATTCTGTTTACCCAGGAATTATCAACCAGAGGTAACTTGTCTCCCAGGGGATATGTGATGTGATATCTGAAGATAATTTTTGATGTCACATTGGAGAACATGATAGAGGCCAGAGAAGCTGTTAAACAGGCTTGAATACACACAGGACCATTCCAAAACACTGAGACCTCCTGTCACAAAACACACACACACACACACACACACATGTGCGCACGCACACACACACATATACACAAACAAACTCTAAAACCATTCAGCCCACAATGTCAACATTGCTGCTCTTAAAGAAACCTTTGCACATCACATGGATACAGATAAGAGTGACCCTGAGTAGAAGATGAGGAATCCCTTGATATTTACTGACAACCATTTCCAATGTTCATGCATAACATCAATTTCAGGGCTTTAGTGATTGTAACTTTACATTAATATTGTCTTCTATCTTAAAGAAAAGGTGTATTCTATCTCCCCTTCTGCAAGACAACATAAAGCAGCTTCCAGTGGAATTAAGAAGATGTTTGCTACTGTTATGCACTTGTTTTTGTAGGTGTTCAACTCTCAGAACATCATAGAAACACAATCATTATAACCTGATGTTTATTAACATAAAGCAACATCATATATAAGTAGGCAGTCCTCTAAAAATTTTTACTAATGTACTCATGAAGTTCTAATGGGAAAGTGACCATTTTATGTTCATTCAGAGCCCTTGAAACTAAACATTTAAGCATTCTTGAAATTAAACATGTTGTAAATGATCCATTATTGTACATAAATATTTGAAGTTTCTTATTTGTTAGAACAAACGTGTAGAATTTGAGTTACTAAAACAGGAGTATTTTCCAGGCTCTTTGGCAAAGTATTCTCAGCTGACACTCCCACAGCACTTTAAAGATTTGATAGTCTTTTCAGTTCTACATTCTGATCATCCTATAGAGAGATCTGTGCCCATTGGCAATCAACCCCTTTCTCTCTGTACTGTGGTCTTAGCCCCATGAGACTACTTTCCCTGTGTGTGATTTTATTTTTATTCTAGACTATTCTCACAAATCAAATCGCAGGATATACAATGTTTTGTGTTTGATATATTTTATTTAATCAGCCACATTGGCTATAGAAACTTCTTTAGTTAGCAAAAATGCATAAGATTGTTAAACTGAAAGTCACACAATGCAGGGAAACATTACCAATGCTCGATTTGATTCTTGGTCTCACATTAGGTCAATGTGCCTGCTGTTTATTTATCCTTTCAGACTTGAAGATACAGAAATATATTGGTGTAATTACAGATTAATTGAAGTTTATAAATTGATGATTTGTGAGAAAGTATAACTATGACCATGAATAGGTAAAAACACCCACTGACTTGAAGGGATTTCTGTTCTTGTCTTCACTAGACATCTAGTGTGTATTAGCAGCCACAGCCTGCCCGACACTAACAACCTTACTGGACAATCAGCCCTGATTTGGAGTTGAGAAATTAGCAGAGCAGTATGTATGCTTAGAAACGTTGACACTGGGGAATCTGAACATGGGGGATGATGCTCACAGAACACATATGAAAGGATTTCCCATGATGCTATTTCCTGAAAGCAGAGCAGATTCTAATCTCATCTACCCACTTCTTCATTCAGTATGGATTGGGTGCCCATTCTGACTTGTAGGATGACTTCTCTCATTGGCTAGTTTACAGAGATTGTAGGTATGCGCGTCAAGTACAAATGCAAATGAATACATTAATAGCTATGTACCTGACCCGATGGCACAGGCCTGGAATCCCAGCTACTTGGGAGTCTGAGGTATTTTGCAAGTTTGAGGTCAACTAAGTCAATAGAGCAAGTTCATGGCCAACTTGAGTAGTTTATCCACACTCTATCTCAAAACAAAAAGTGAAATTGGCTTGGGGACATAGCTAAGTGGCAGATCACTTGCCAGTCTTGGTGTACATCTCTCAGTCCAATCCGCTTTGTGTGAAAAATAAGATGCTCTGTTAAAATGTAACAGGATCCAGATGCATTTTCTTTAAGCAATTTTATGTGGTGCTCATGTCTTTAAAGTTATTAATTTTCAGTTCTGCATGGAATATATAAAATGATACTGATGTTCTTTAAAAACCAGAAGGGAGCCAGGTCTATGACCTCAGTTTCTCTGCAGACTGAAGCAGGAGTTATAAGCATGCTTGATTTACATCAAAAGTCAAGACCAACTTGAGCACATTAATGAGACCCTGTTTCACAATAAAAGTAATGGGTGTGGCTATAGATGGTTTTAGAGTGCTTGCTGCCCATGCATTGGGGCCCCAAGTTCAGTCTTCAGTATGGAGATGGAAGGATGTAATTTTATTTCCAATTCCATTACATTTCAGAAGATGTTTATTATTATGTTCAAGTAGAGATTTTAGACCACTCTGCCTACATCTCTCTAATAGCTTGATTATTTGTAATTTGCTTGAGATAAACTGAATCCTTGGATATTATCAAAAAACAAGAGTTGAGTAATGGTGGATACACATGTATGTAAATTGATTCAGCCATTATGGAAAACGGAGCCATCATAAAAGTTAAAAATAGAAATATTCTATTATCCAGCAACTCTACTCCTGGGCATACACCCCAAGGAAATGAGGTCAGTGTCGTGAAGACCAATCTATTCCTCCAGGTTTGTTGTATGATTATCCATAATAGTCGAGACATGAAATCAACTCGAATGTCCTTTGCCTGATGAATCAAGAGAATGAGACAGACAGACAGACAGATGAAAGAACACAATGGAACGCTGTACTGTCCTTACAAAGAAGGACATACTGTAGTTGGTGACAACATGGACAGATTTCAAATCATTATGCTAAATGAAAGAAACCATACACAGGAAAACAATGCCCACATTCTCATTTCTCTGTGAAATTTAACACAGCTGAACTTGTAGAGCAAAACACTGGTTACTAAATGCAAGGATGGGGAGATAGCTATCAAAGATAACAGTACTTAACCTTATTGTGCAAAAAGAATAACTTCAGAAAATCTTCTGTATAGCATGGGGATTATATTAATAAGGATGCATTATCACTTTAATATTACTAAGAGAATAGATTCTACATATTCTCACAATCAAGACATTGTAAGTTTGTTAGTAGATATTTTAACTAGCTTCACATAGCCATAATGTATCCCTTTACCAAAACCTTTACATGTAGATTAAAGGTTTATATGTAGGTTAAAGTTTAATCATAAACTGTAGATATATGATTTTATCACTTAACATTAATTAATTTTTGGAAAAGAATGAATATACCTTCCAAATGAAAGGACACAAAAGTCAGGATGACCATAGACTGAGGATTAACATCTATGAAGTAGGTACAGTTCATGTTGTTGTCATAGTGCTTTGGGAAGTTTGGAGAGATGATGTCATCTGTGGAGCTATTGAATGTACGTCCACATCCTACAGAAGAATAAAAAACCATCATCAGGATATTTATTATCATCTGTAGCGCCAATTTCATAAAAATGATATGACTTCCATTTCATGAAGTCTATAGAGGTACTAGAGACTTCAAATGGAAGAAGAACACCAAGAAAAAGGAGTCTTTGATTCATAAGTCAACATGTGTGCAAAATAAAAACATTTTAGAATATCATGAGGATGCAAAGTAGTAGATATTTTGCCACACAATACACTTCAAATCTCATAATATTTTTAAGAAGAAAATTATCAAAGATTAAATATAGTTCATGTAAAGAAACAACAGATGACACCCTCGAAACTAATTTCACATTTCAGTTTTCCCTGCCTTTGCCTTATCAATATGTAGGCATAGAGAGCAATGAGCCAGTGAGTCTGCATCTCACTGACTATTGAAGGAAGGATATTCCTTCAGAAAGTGGGTGGCTTTCCAGTGTTTCTTCCAGGGATCCATATTAAACAAATCTAGATGTGGCTCTCCAGCTGCTCTTCCCCCCTTCTTCCTCAACAGTTTAGATTCCATTGTTACTTACGGCTAATGAAGGATGCAGAGAAGCCCTGGGCTGGTATCTCCTCAGATTGGAAGACAGCAGTGAAAATGTTTCCTGATGTGACAATGGGACTTGGAGCCACATCCCCACAGCTCGTGGCTAACAGGGTATCGTTGGTCTCCAATCTTCCTTCCCAGACCTGTTGGAATCAAAATCATGACTTAGTACTAACAGTTTTTACCCGTCAATATTTTACCATGTTTAGGCTTGAAAATAACTGCATTTAGAGTCTAAATCTTAGGTTAGAACAAAGAAGTAGGCTTCAGGCATGAAAATGACTTTTGGCTAGGACAAGATAGTAGGCTCAGATATTTTGCTCATCCTGATAAGCCCTTAGAAACAGTGATCATGGGATTTTGTATATTGCCTTGCTTATTCTTTGACTTTTTGTGTTTATTGTCTTGCTTGTTCCTTGACTATTAGCATCTATTTTATTACTAGACCCTCAACCTAGAACTGACCTTGATACATGCATGTAATTAAAATGGTATAAAAGGGGATAGGATAGGGGGTTATAGAAAGGGGAAATGGAAAAAGGGGATGACATCTGTATTGTAAATAAATAAAATATCCCAACCCCCAAAAACAATAACAACAACAACTTGTTTCTAACTGATGCACACATTTCTGCTCAGTTCTTGGTTCCCACCTCTTTGCTTGTACTCCAAAGGTTCCTCCCCACACCGTTCTATCTAGTTGGAATACATTCCCTTAAACAATCTTTAATGGGAAGTATCTTATGGATATTTTCTATTAGCTTCCTTTTGTATGGGAATTTTTAAATTATCCCTTGTACATTAAGCATCATTTTTGAGATGCTAAATTTGTTGCTGACAATTCTTTTATTTCAGAACTTCATTATTTTTTTGACTGTCTGTCAGTTGAATTGTTTTCTTTCTTTCTAAAACTATAGTGATGGGACTGTTGGGTATTCTGTTATTGTTCATGGGCCCCTAAGGCTCTGTTTGTGTTTAATTGCAATTTAAAGTCAATTTTCTCTTTATTGTTCGAAGCAGTAACTTCTGTTATTTCCTCAAACTTACTGATTCTGCCCTCTGTCATTTCTACTTAACTATTGAGATTAAACAGTTATTCCTGTTGTACTTTTTAGTTCTATAATTTGCTTTTAGTTTCTCATTGTAACACCATTTCTTTGTTAAGAATTTTTATTTGTCATGACAAGGCTTTAAAGAGGACTCTTCAGTGATTCTTGAGAAGGTTTGGTGAAGCTTATTACCATCCTTGTCATGTGTGTCCAACATCTATGTCATCCCAGGGTTGACATAACTTGATTAGTTTTCCTCACTCAAAGTGTAATAGTCTTTGTTTGTCTATGAGGATTGGTTCCTCCTTCTTGTGACCTAAGCTTATTATCTTTTGTGTTAGTAGGCTGTGAGTCCTATTTCCTTGTTTTATTTCAGAGCAGTGTCACATGTATTATGTTCAGTGCATAATCTTGCTCATACTCCTGGGCTCTGTTTCTAATGGTGATTTCATTTTCTGAAGATATGTGGTATGCTTTTCTTCACCTTTGTTTTTAGGAAACTTCTGACATGTTACTCATATTTTCTTCCTTTTATTTTTTGAGACAGTGTCTCATGTGGATCAGGCTGTTCTCAAGCTTCTTATGTAGCCAAAAATGAGTTGGACACCAGGGAGTCCTCCTGCCTCTAACTCTTTAATGCTAGAATTACACATGTGTAAAGTCAGGCCTAGTCTAGTTAATGCTTCCTACCTAGGTCTACGAAGATCCCTTCACATGTTTTTACCTCTGTGTACTTCTCCATCAAAGAGGAAGGGTTGAGTAGGGTTTCCCTACTAGTACCCTAGTAGGAAATCAGAAAAACATCACTGATTTTTAAAAAAAAGAAGGGGTTTTGGACCTTTGACCATTCCGTCCATCTTTCCTACTGTATTTACTTAGAAAATTGTCCTTGACTCAAAGACACCAAGGACCTGCCCAGTCCAGGGAGTTTGCTATCCCTAAGTTCCTTTATTCATGACTTCCATCAATATGGAAGTATCCTTTGGCAGAAACAAGAGTTTCATAACACAGTTATTATAATCTTGCCAATAAAATGTCTCACACTCAGTAAAATAGAGTATTTCTTCTATTACTTATTTTTTTGGCAATATTACCAATTGATCTCAATTTGGGCTGGTCCTGGGCTTGTATGACACTGTCAGAGAGACTTCTTTTATTCTATCCAGTGGAAGAATGGTTTCAAGTTGATTTCCCAGATTAACTTTTTCCATTTAGAAACTAACATGATGTCACTGAAGCTTGGACAGTTTGCTTTGGCTCGTCTTATAAAAAGAAAGCTCTCTTATTTCATGAGAAAACACAATTAAGGGGAGTGTATATTAAACCCATTTTATTATGTGCATATTTTGTAAGTATTAGACTTTCATTTAAATATGAAGAATAGATCAATGTGATATAAAATAATTTGGGAGATGATATAAAATAATAGTATTGATTTTTAAAAGGGCATTTCTATTCATTAGGCAATTTTTATATTCCAAAGTACTGGGTAGTATTTATATGATTATGTCATATTACTTCTAATGTTTAAAACAACTCTACTGAAGTAGGGATCATTCTCTTCATTTTATAGTTGAAGCCAAACTATTAAATTGAATCTTAAAAATACATGTGGGTGGTAAGTATGAAAGAGATGAATATATTCCCTACTAATGGGACTTGGGTCTACAGGTCTTTCCACTAAAAGGCATAGTCTCCCCATGATACCATATGCAAGAAGCAAAGTAACACAGCTAAAGTAAACTTACAATACAGTTATGGCCATGTAAATAGAAAGTGCCAATCAGTGGTGTGTGGGCAGAGAAGCTGCTTTGGAGGATAGCTGCCTGTCTACCTTCCTGTTTGCCATCATTTTTAAAAGTGAGTCTATCATGGTTGTTTTAGCATATGGACTCTTAATGTCCAGAATAAAGGTTGTCATTGGCTACTCCAATCTCCTGTAATTTTCATGGCATATATTACATTTTCCTTATGATGAAACCTTATACTATTTGTACTTTCTTTTCAGAAAGGAAGACAAATATAGGAACAGAAAGAGAAAGGATAAGGAGGGAGGGAAGGAAAGAAGAAGTAAGAAATAAAAGAGGAAAGGACAACTATCCCTCAATGCTCATGACAATTTAAGAAGGTTAGAGAAAAATGTCCTTAATTTAGTCACTCTGCCCTGATTGGCAGATTGAAGACTACAGGACAGTGTGTACTTGGGGGTTCAAATCTTACTTTCTAACAGCTGAGGTTTCTTTGTTTTACATCTAAACAATTCCAGCAGCAAAACTGTACCCTCTTCTCTTTGAGAAATGACTTTGAGTCCTCTGTAGCCAAAATGTTTCCATTCATAAAACCAGTTAAACAAAGATGTGCACCAACCTTCACGAAGCTATTTCGACACTGGCTGTCACTGCTGGGGATTCGGAAATTGCTGTCAAAGCTAATCTCCCAGTGTTTACTTTCATGAGTGATGGCTGTCCAGGAGCATCTGCTGTTTTCTGGGAATGTCTGAGGCCAATGAGGAGATTTGATTGTACCATTATCTGAGTGGAGTATTCCACCACAACCTGGAAATTTTCCATAGAGACAAAAAACATCAATCTTTAAAATAAAATATCAACTTTTGATATTTTACCCAAAACAAAGATAGCTAGAGAACATTTCTATATGTAAGATCATAACTCATCTTTTCTTATATCTGACTCATCTTTGGGGCATAGAATAAGCAGGAATCCATTATGTGAAGGGTTTTAAATGGATGACTCTGTACTTGTACACCCACACTTAACCCATCTGAAGTCACTTGATCTGAACCTTTCAGATCATAGCAGATACCCTGTTCCTATTCTGTCTCTAAGCAATCAATCATATCTACTTTCTTAAGACTGTATAGTAGTCTTAAGTGAGTTGGCCAGACCCTACTCACTCTGCATTTTCCTACTGCTAACACAAGAGGGTACACTTATATGAGCCTTTGAAATTTTAGTTTACCACAGTGAACTCAAGAAAATATTTTTTTTTTTAAACTGGAGAAGGTCCTCCTACTAAGTAGTCTTGCTCATTCATATTGAAATTGATTTATGGCTCTGAATAAATCATAGGAATATAAAGAAAGAAAAATCTAGGATTATTTTCATAAGCTTAAAACACATACTTAAGAGATGACAAAGAAAAGTGTGAATTCAGAACAGAGTGAAGTTAAATTAAGGGACATTGCATGAATCTTTTGCTCTGGAGCCAGTGGTTCTTCTGCAACTCTCTGGTGAATTCAGGAAAAGCTAATGGTTTAATGAGGAGTTGGACTCATTCTATGGAGATCTTCATGTTAGCCAGCTCTGCTAATAAAGTCCTGAGACAGTTAGGATTTACTAAAATCATGAATAACTATCCAATAACCTACAGTTTCTGAGACCTTTCACAAGGTTCATATTTCATAAGAACAATGCTACTTTTAAAAATCACATCCCTTGTCTTCTTTTGATTCAGAATCAATAGCAGCTTTTGTTTTTATTCTAAAACACAAATTACATCTGTTTGCCTTTATCCTCAAACTATACCTCAATAACACACAGTCTGGGTTTATGTATTGTCTCCAGGGACAATACATAAACCCAGACTGTTCATAATGTAGATTCTATCTTAGCTCTTTGAAAATTCTTCCTCTTAGCTGAGAGTGAGACTATTTGTCTCTTATCATTATCTCCTGGACAATATGATATGTAGCAACTATATACATCACACACACATACACACACACACATATATGTGTATATATATATATATATATATATATATATTTAATTATAAATAATCTAGAGATACAAGTACCACATCATCTTGTACAAGAAACTTCAGAACTTGTAGACATGAGTACTGAGTGAAGTCCAGGAACCCAATTGACTATACTTTAAACTATTTAAGAAAAAATGTATTACTGAAAAATAAATTCTAAGTATAAAGAAGATATATTTATATATATTTTTTTACCTAAAGTGTTTGTGTTCCATGTTGCATAAAATCCACGACTTTGTCCTTGATTATTTGTGTTAAAAGTCACTACAAGCTGGTTGGAACCAGACTGTACTGGCCCAGGAACTGACCATCCACAGTATCGTCCTATGATGGGTGATCCAGGGGAGTCACCATTCCTGACAGTGACCGCGTCTGAAGTGCAAGTTGGGTGATCCTCAAGACTAAAGTCTCTGAATGTGAGCTGTAGAAGAGAAAGACACGATGAGTCACCCTGAGCTATAAAGGAGCCACTCCACCTCCAGGCAAACGGGCTTTCTACAAATGATGTCATTTCATTGTAAGTCACATGGATTTCTATTTCTGGTTCTTTCATTCCCTCATCTCCACTCTGTTTTCCTTATTAAAAGTTCTCTTGTGAATTTGGAAAGAGTTTAGTTTTGTCCAAGAAATGGAGTCATTTGGGGGAACCCCAACAATCTGTTAGACTAAAATGACCCATTCACATACACTCACATACATATACACACTCATACACACATGTACACGCATGCACATACCCACTCACACACACATACACTCACATACTCACACTCTTATGCACTCTTCCACTCACACACACTCATAAACACACATACACTCACATTCCTATGCACTTATGCCCACTCACATACACTCTCACAACACACTCATTCACATACACACACACACACACACACACATACACACACATCCCACATCATTTCCCTGATTCAGTCTTGCCAACATTTAACCCAGCTGTAAGAACTCACAGTGATAGTGTGTCCTTCTGGGGCTTCCAGCAGCCATGAACATTGGCTCCATCTGCTGTAGAAGTTTGGATAGTTAGGACTTGAGATCACTCCACTCTCACCTGTCTGTATTCCACCACAATCTGAAATTAGATTTATAAGACTAAATAAGAGAGAAGAAAAAACTCACAGAGCCAACATGATAATTATTATCATCAAACTTTCTGGTAAAAAATACATATGGTCAAGCAATCAATCAAGAATACAAATCTGAAGAAGAGCAAAGTTAGATAGAACAAGAACAAATGAACTGAGTCCCAAATAGTGTACATTAAACAGATTTCCATAGTAAAGACAGCCTCAACTTAACAGAATATAGCAGATTGTCTTTACTGTAAATGGAGAGTAATTATCTATAATATATAGCTAAGAATGTGCTATAGAAAGTTTAAATAACATTCTTTTTTTTTTAAGAACATTAGGCCATCAGAATATAGGTACTCTGAAGAAATGATCTGCCCCACAATCAAATATATCATCATTTCATAACAATTGCTTGGGTTTCAAAGAGTAGATTATTGTAGCAGGTTGAAAAGATGGTACAGGTCTACAACATCATATGATCTGCTGTTCGATATAAGCAACATTGTTTCTTTGCCTGACTCTTCTTTCAATAGGATGAAAAACAACAGATAGATGAAAGGTTTGCACACGCAGATTATGTTTAAATTTATTCCCTCCTTCAACCATGAATTTTGTTATAACACAAAGAACAATATACAAAACTATAGCAAAACATGTTGATCACAGTCAAACTCAACACAGAGAAAAGTGGGTTTCTAAGAATCTGTAAACAAGAAGTGCACTCAAATACAGAGGAGCAGTGCCAAACAGAAAGTGTGGCAGACCGAGAGGGTTAAGACCAAGACATGGGGGCTAGAGAGATGGCTCAGCTGTTAAGAACACTGACTACTCTTCCGGAGGTCCTGAGTTCAATTCCAGCAACCACATGGTGGCTGACAACCATCTGTAATGGGATTTGATGCCCTCTTCTGGTGTGCCTGAAGACAACTACAGTAAATTCATATACATTAAATAAGAAAATAAATACATAGATAAAAGAAGACCAAGACATGAGCTCAGGATAGGAACTAAGGTTTTGGAGACAAGGCAGGTACAGGAAGTATAACTTTAGATTTTCACACAAGGGAACATTTTCACAAACTGAAAGAATTACCATGTTAGTGAAAGAAGCCAGAAAAAAGTCCTCTGGGATCTAAGACAACCAGTTGTTTTACCCACCTGGGATTGAATTTCTACATACAAACTCTGAACATCACACATGTATATCCAACACAAATTATAAGTAATATTAGCAATCTGAATAAAACATAAACTGAGACCATGTAGAATTTATTTTCAACTTCAAGAATGGCTTATGACAGAAAAATATGTTAATGTAAGTTGACCAAACTTGGGAACTAACCCAAACCATATAAAACACAATGAAAAGATTGCAGCTTGAAGAAGACACAATTGTCTGCACAGAGAAACAAATGAGAATAAAAGTATCAAAACCATAAGAATATAGTAGAGTCTCTGGAATAAAGGAAAATATATAAAAACCATAAAATTCTTTTCTTGGTATCAGTAACAACTGGTTAAAATTTTAACTTGGAAAATTTCATTGAAATTAGCAATGAAACCATTATATACTAAGACATAAATCTATATAGCTATATGTGTTATGTTTTAGGGCTTACCTGTAAAGGAGTACTCCACATTGAATCCAGTATATTCTACACGGTCATTGCTGACGAAGTGTATCCACACCCGAGGATAGGGGATGACCAAGGGCATTCTTGGTGCTGACAGGCTGCAAAACTTCTCTATCAGGGGCCCATCAGCATCACCTGAGCAAAATAGTATACCAGGTAACATGGTTACAGGGTTTGGACAAATATCTTCAACTAATAGGACCAAATAATAAAAATAAGAAAAAGCACTCCTTGATGTATTTCAATCCTGGTATAGTAGCAGACAATAAAACAAAATCGTCTATAATCATTGTCAATTGGACTGGGCAGAGTTCTTAGACATGCTGTTTAGTAGAGACACCTTTACTATTGGTGCCAATTTGTTCCAGCTTGTGTCTTTTTACGTACTTCACAAATCTAAACTGAGGTGCAGCCGACTTAATACTCCCTTCAGCTGTGTGCTTTGTAAAGGAGGAAGAAATGGAATGCCAATAGTGATAATAAGTATGCTCTTAGGATAAAGGTGATAATTGTCTAAGCTTCTTAAGCGTATTCACTGCATTTGATCATCTAAAATGAACAGAACATTTGGCACATGGGCTAAGATCTGCCAGGGTTGAGTTGAATAGGTTTCATGATGATTGCTTCTCACAGAAATATGATTAATATTTGCAGAGATCCTGGAGAGTGCCCATTTATCTGCTCCCAATTTATCCTGTCAGATCAACACCCCTGACCTAATAAATCAATGGAAGAGAGTATTTCTACTGTCTGTCTATAAATCAGGAAGAATAAAGAGAAAATTGAATTTAACAGACTGAAATTGAGTATACAGCCATTCTCCTTATTTCCATGACTGGTCTGGCAACAGGCAGAGATAGTAAAATACTTATCAGTATTTCATGGAGAGTATTCCCTAATGCCCATGTCCACTTTCAGACTCATTTGCCTCAGAGAGCTGGGATGACTCTCTTGCAAAAATCCCTGATCTATTACCACAGATCATATCAAAGCCCTTCATAAAAACTTTTTCTTCTATGTTCTCAAAAAAGACCATTGGTAACTGGACAGGTCTTTTCAATTTTGGCATTGGTGCAGGGCTGCTATGAAGACTGAACGGAAATGATCTTTAAAACTTTAGAGGTGAAACACATTCTTTAACCCATTTGATTTCTTTAACTTGCTACTTAGCCTGACAACACTACAATATTATAACCACTACATGTGATATTAAAATATTACTTTCTGTATAGACACAAATAGTTCTAACTTGCTACTTAATAGCATTGATATAGTAATATTAAGATTGTTTTTCTCCTCTGTATTTTATCCTAGTTTCTACCATCCAAAAGTTTATGGGAGGCCTTTGAAGAATAACTCTTCTAAAATAAAAGATGTTAATAATAACAAAATGGCAAAATTCTTAGAAGCTTGGTTCATCAGATATGCCTTGATCCCTTTGTATCATGAAAAGAGATGAATGATATCTTTGAGGGTAATTCCCCAAATAGCTCCGTATGCTTCTCTTCATTGGTATTCTGTAGAAGATTTTTAAACTTCAAAGCCCTGAAAAGAATTAACAACTTTCTGTGAATCCTGCAAGTTCTGGAAACTACTGGCAGTCTGACCACACTGAGATTAGTCTTGTAGGATCAGTGGAGCACACTGATAGGACATAGACTCTCCAGAACCAAACTCAGGTGAACCGCCCATACAGGAAACCTGAGATAGAGGCTTCCCTTGCTAAGGACCTGCTTCATTCACAGTTCATAGGTCATGCTTCCCATGTGGGAACACAGGATTTCAGCATTGTATTGACAAAGCTCTTTTGTATCTTCTGTACAGAGATGGTAGCCATTTGACTCCTGCCAATGTGTCCAGGAATAAGAATATGCAGATAAATGAGAAAGCATGTTATTTCATTGAACCCACCTACTCGAAACTCAAGGACATCAAATGTACAGTCTTGATGACTTTCAAGGGATAATCCTAGAAAATGGATACTTATGGATGAATTTTCCCGATTTGGATTACTGAGAGTCCATTCACAGTCTAGGTTTCTTGCATAATCACGGATTCCATTATAGCCAGGAGAAGAAAAGTTTCTGCCAGAGACACTTGGAAGAGGTCCACCACATACTAGAGCAACAAAAGGCAGAAATAGAGTAATAAGTTCCATGTCACAACAGACAACTCCAACAATCAAGGCACAGTGAGTAAAATAATAAACATTGTATTGATTAGCTTTTCTAGGTGTAGTCAGGTGTTGTAGACAAAGAACATGAAAACTATAGGAGAAATGCCTTGGGGTTTCTGTGGAAAAAATACACAAGACAAAGTTCCTTTATTCCCCTTCTATGATGATGAAGATTGCTGTGATATGACTGTGCCTCAGTTTCTCCAAGATTGAGCAAATTATTCACTTAATACTTAATTTATAAAAACATACAAGCCACTGGTAGGTCCAAGTGGCTTTTGATGAACAATTTTCCATTTGATCCAATATTTTTGCATCAAATAGATACTATAACATTGAAGTGTTGGCAAATCTACTCTCTTAAATATGGTAATGAGTGCCTCTTATACCAATAAAATCAATTTTAAAAATTTAAAGATTTATTTCCTTTCATTCTTCCTGAAATACAAATCCCTTGGAGAATTATAGCCCCAAAAGGAAGAGGATACTTTAAATCCTGGCCACATGTTGCTTAATTTGGAGATAATCTATATTAAATGCAACCTCTTTATTATTTTCACTAAAAATACACATATAAGTAGATGAACAAAAATAATAACATGTATTCAGTTGTATGTGAAATTAATTAATCTTTGATAGTAAGTTACCTAGGAGGTAAATGTTTTCTTCAACACAAAATAATGAATCAAACACTGTAGGTTCAGATTCAATCCTAGCAGTATCTTTATGCAGAATTGTGCTAGAAAGTAATCTCATAAAATTTTGTTGTAAAAAATTTCAAAATGCATGTTTTTTCCCTGAAACTACAATGGTTGCTCCTCCTCCCAGATCCTGTATCCCTTACCCCAACCAGATGTTTTATTTGTTCTAGATGTTGTTCTTGTGTTGAGGACTCCTGGTATACTTTGATCACTACAGAGAAAACAGAAGGCTTGGCTGTTTGGGGCAATGTTGTGTAGATACTAAATGAGTCTGACCAAAAAGAGGTGAGCTTTCAGCATCTTCCATTACCTGCATCTTCACTGGAGGTGTAGGAAGCAGTGAATCCTCCAAACGGCCGGGAGCCATCAGTGAAAAATACCACTTTCATCGTGTTTCCTGAAGACTTGAACTCGTTGGTCACATTCACACGGCTGCACAGTTTCTGTAGGCTGGGGGAGTTGCTTCTAATGCCATTGAATACCTGTTAGAAAAATAGTTTGACTGGTAGCTATGCTGCCCACCTTACTGTATATCCCTCAGGGGATGAGCATTCTCAGCCCAGACTCACATCCTTCTAAAGAAACCATAGTCACCAATACAGACATCTATCCCAGGACCACAACACAGGGACATCCCAAGCAAATTTTTTAGCCTTGGGGTCAATGTTGAGAAAATGAAAGATTTGGTATGTTCTCTTCCTATGTGTGACAGGTAAGAGGCTGCTGCACACTTTGTAAGTAGAGACTCTGCTCTATATGGGAGGCAAACATGCCCTTCTTCATACTTCACAGAGTTCACTGACTTGGGGATTTTCTTAGTTGTGTCTTTGAAGCTTTAACATATGAAAGTAAATGTTAATCTTAGGCTATCCCAAGTGTATATAGTCACTCATCTACTATAAATGCCTTGGAAAGTACTTTTAAATGGCTTTCCATTGTTGCTTTTAATTAGTTGTGCTTGTGCATATCTCGGTGTGGCCAGTATGGATGTGTACACATCAGTACAGGAGCTTGTGGAGGCCAGGAGGCAGGAGGCATTGGGTTTGCCTGGATCTGGGGCAACAGGTAGTGGTGTCTGTCAAAAGTGTGCACTGAGAGCTTAGCTCCTTCTTCTGCAAGAGTGGTGCACGTTCTTAACCACTGAGCCAGTTCTCCAGTGCTCCTTGGAAAGTAACTTAAGAAATAAATCTATCTTTGTGTAACTACAATGGCTCTTTCTCAATTATTTATGGATTTAAAGCATCTACATTCTTACTCATTTGACTAAACTTTTTATATTTGAGATTATAATAGAATTATAACAGTTTTCTTCCCCTTCTGCACTCCAAACCCTCCCTTAGAGCCCTGCACACTCTTTTTCATCTTCATGGTGTCTTTTTTTACTAGCTATTATTGCATGCATATATGTATGTGCACAGATATTCCTAAATATCACTTATTGAGTCCATATAATGTTACTTGTATATATGTTTTCAAGACATTGGTTGGCACCGAACTGATGTGCTCTTACTCATTTGGCTTTTAAAAGCTGTGTTATTACTGGTATCAAAATATGAGTAATGCCTTGAGTTATGACTGGTGAAGAGTGACTGCACAATGTTTTATGAACGCTTTTCAGAATGCATAAACAATTCTAAGAAATAAATAAATAGCAACTCCCTTGATGATTGATATTCCTATTTTTGAAAAGGATTTGAATGGCTCGGGATTAGAAATAACAGTACTAAAAGCTTGGTTGAAGTAAGACATGCTGTACTCCCAGGGATGCAACCATTTTCATTTACAGTAATTAATGACTCAACTCAGCTCTTTGGTGGTTTCTGGTTTAAAATGCCTTCTAGCTACAGGAGCAGAAGAGATGCTTCCATCACTCCTTGTTCAGATACAAAGCCAGACACTGCTAATTACCAACTGGGATTATTTTATCTGATTATTTCCATGCCTCTCCCTCTCTGGCATGTAATATGACTCCATTTTTCAAATGCAGACAGTACAGTACAAAGATTTATAGTCTGTTGAAAGTCCAAGAACTAGGAATACTTGAATTTGGATCCAAATTTCCCACAACGCACAGCAACAGAAGACAG
This sequence comes from Grammomys surdaster, assembly GCF_004785775.1. Taxonomy (NCBI): domain Eukaryota; kingdom Metazoa; phylum Chordata; class Mammalia; order Rodentia; family Muridae; genus Grammomys; species Grammomys surdaster. The sequence continues at coordinate 8,637,887 of NW_021604604.1, read as the reverse complement.
TACATATTTCATGCTACTATGAACAGGAAAGGGTAATGTGTTCTCAGGATCAAAAGAATTTATAACCAACTACAAGGCTGATAGGACTTATTGTAGGCAATGACCAGGGGTCTTCACTACCTCTTTCTGCATCTGACGGTGGCGTAGAATTGTAATGACTAGACCATGTGCAGTCACCTAGTTAGTATACGGACTTCTTTCTGCATTTAGAAGCAACCATGTCTTATCCTCTAATGTCTTTTATAGTCAGAAACTACATGCCTCAGAAGACATAAGGCAGAAGCAGACACGACAGTCAAGATTTAAAAATTGCTATGAGGAGGAACAAACTTGTACATTCATCTCATGACCCCAACACTGTGTGGTCAGCCTTTCCTCCATCTGAATCATCAGATTGGTTGCTGGGTTTGGAGGAATTTCAAAGGCAGTCCAGCTGGGTGGGGGGTTCAACAAGTTACTACAGGATGCTTAGAGCTCACCCATGCTGCCTGTAGATCTTGGGTTTTCTTTCCCTCTATTCAGACAAGCATTCAACTACACAGAGGGTGGGCAAAAGGCAGTTCATATACTTGTTTGGAGGACAGAGGAGGAAAGTAAACATCAATGCATAAAAATGATTTAAAGAAATGGAATTTAAACATCCTCCTACAGAAATGAATTCCCAAAATGATTCCTTGATGGAGTTTCATCCTCCCCATGAGGAAATATCTAAAGTCATGGTATTTGCAGATCACTCAATGGAAGTTAAGGTCTTCTTAGTTACTTCCACAAAGCCCAGTTACCAGGCTCAGGTATGTACATAGAGCTCCTAATCAGCTTTTTGACACTTTCTTAAACATGAATGAAGAACAACCAGGGATCTGGGGAAATGTCTAATATGAAATTCAGAGACCAATGTAACTAGAGATAGAAACTAAAAGAAGCAATGTGAAATTTCAAGTCATGATTCTATAATAGTTTAATATGTGCATTCAAATAGTTATGATAAAGCAGAAATCATATAGGTCCTCAAAGGTTGTCACACATATTTGTGTACTTAGAGGGTTACTAGAGCATGTGCCTCAGTGAAAACAGGAAATTGACTAAGAAAGGAAATGTATAGCATCATGGAGCCAGCTGGCCAGTTCAGAATAGAATGGAGGGACTCCAAACACAATGGTGCAGGGAAATCCCGGAACAATATCTCCCAGCTGGCTTGCTGCAGATGGACAAGGATTCACAGAAGAATAATGGTAACAAAAATAGGCATGTATGCCTTTGGTGGAAGATGTGAAGAAAAATTAGTGACTAACATCCATAAAATGTAAAAATAGTACAGCTGTGGTTGTTATTTGAAAAAGCAAAAGGAAATGTGGGCACAGCATACTACCTGGCTTATCCTAAATGTAGTTTCCATAATCATGGAAGTGTAACAATCATGGAAAATGTGACATGTGTGTTTTGTAGGGATGCTGACAGAACATGTTAATTATGAATTCCCTTTGTGCACTTCTCATGGGAGGAAGCTAATTCCTCAGTTTCAATAGTAGGACATGACTAGATGAAACCAAAAAACCAACTAAAGAGGTGCAAAATAGGAAATATTAGCTATAAACAATGGTATAAATGCTACAAGAAGTAATTGGAATCCCAGAGAGTAGATGCATTAGGAAGGAGGAGGAAAAGAGAAAACCAGCGTTCTCTGGCTCTCAAATGTAAGAAAAACATGCTGGTTCCATACTGAGTATCTGGGGGATACATTTCAGTACTTCAGATACTAGACCTGAAACAATCTGAAAGCTAAATGAGATCATGCTGAGGTACTAGAAAGTGATGAGGGGATGTCATGAGATGTCAAAATAAATTGCAAACGTTATTTTGAAATTTACAATTGAGCAGCAGTGTACTGGCTGGTTTTGTGTGTCAACTTGACAAAAGCTGGAGTTATCACAGAGAAAGCCTCAGTTGAGGAAATGCCTCCATGAGATCCAGCTGTAAGGCATTTTCTCAATTAGTGATCAAGTGGGGAGGGCCCATTGTGGACCTTGGGTTCTATAAGAAAGCAAGCTGAGCAAGCCAGGGGAAGCAAGCCAGTAAGTAACATCCCTCCATGGCCGTGTGCATCAGCTCCTGCTTCCTGACCTGCTTGAGTTCAGTCCTGACTTCTTTTGGTGATGATCAGCAGTGTGGAAGTGTAAGCTGAATAAACCCTTTCCTCTCCAAATTGTTTTTTGGTCATGATGTTTGTGAAAAAGTAGAAGGTCTGACTAAGACAAGCAGACAACTAAACTGAAAACAAAAATTGTTTTTTTAAAGGTAATCATGTTATTTTCCCCATTCATTCATCAAATATCTCTAAGAATATTGACATTGGGGACTCACCAAAGGAAACCTAGTTCTGGCCCTTGGGAAGTTGGTGTGAAGTACTGTGAAATGACAACACAGAAAGGAACAGGTAAAGGTGGGGCTTGCTTCATTTAGTGTCTTGTAATGAGGTGGTGGGGGTCAGCCACTAGAGTGGAGATCTAAGGGAAGTGAAAAGATAACCAGGCAGCCATCTTGGAAGGAACAGTCTAGATAGAGGCCATAATCATCAGTTAAGGCCTGATGTTGGAGCTCTGAGCATAAACAAGGGACAGAAGTGGGACTAGGATGGCTGGGTCATAACAGCAAAGAGGAGGTAGGGGTGGGATGGGGATACATACGGTAGAGGAATAAAAGAGGAAGGACCAGCAGGTACTGGTGGGCTGGGTGGGCCTTTGGTAGGATTTGGCATTCATATGAATGAGATGAGAAATCACTGAAAGATTTTTTCCAAGGAAACTTAATATGACTTACCTTAAAGATGCCAGGCCAGGTTCCTATCACTGAGATACATTCCTAGCCTCAGTATGATCCTGTTTAAAATGGAAACCATTATCCTGACTGCTGTGCTGAGAAGACAGGAAGACAAGGGTAGAAACAGAGATCTTCTGGGATTAATGGGACAATCTCAGTTAAGGATGGCAACGGCTGTGGGCGGATAAGACATCAGGTGCTGGGGTTTTTTCCAAGGCACAAACAATGGCTCTCATGTATAGATGGAGTTATAGAGTATAAAAACTAGAACTCCAAAATAAACCAAGACCGTTTCCTTGGGAAATTAAAAATATTATTTACTTAGGTAAAACTGAAGAGGCCATACATGGTTGTGTAGGCTTTTAATCCCAGAATTTAAGAGGCAGAAGAAAGTGGATCTCTGAGTTTGAGGTTAGTATGGTATATAGAATGAGTTCCAAGACAGCCAGGGTTACACAGAGAAAGCTTGTTTAGCTTGGGTTGTTTGTGAGATTCCTAACAGTGGGAGTGGAGCTGTCTCTGACTCTTTGGCTTGTTCTTAGGATCCCTTTCCTCCTCCTGAGTGGCCTAATTCAGCCTTGCTATGAGGGTCTTTCCCTAGACTTATTGCATTTTGATATGCCATATCATGGTAGGCCTACTCTGATGCAGGAAAATGTAAAAGCAGTGGCTACTGGGGATTGGGGGTGGGTTGGCAAGGTGTAGAAGAGAGAGGAGAGTCAGGATATACTGTATAAAAGAAGAATAATTTAAAAAAAATTTAAAGACTGAAAAACGGAGCAAGATGGGTGGAGAAACATACTAACAATCTTATTTGATAGTCTCTTAGTCTGTGCAAAGCTATATTGATAAGTACATATATGTATATATACAAATATGTATGGGTGTACGTATCACTTCCCAGTCAATAACATATTCACTATTTATACTTATGGGCCTCATTTGCTTTCTTCTGCATAGGGAAGCTAGGAATGCTGAGGTTATGCCTCTTACATTTTAAAGTGGTAACATGGTAGGCCTACAGTCCTGGCTTCCTACACAACGCCTTTCAATACCTCTGGCAGACAGTGAGAGTCTGGAGAATCATTCATCTGCTTAAACTCGATGGTGCTTGTACTGAGACTGGTAAAGATTACCTGTGTGCTTCACTGTTATCTGCGTATCCTGTCACATTTAATGATGGTTTGCTCTGAAAACTTACTTAACTGATATATAGCCTGTGTGCATGCAATTATTGATGACAGTCTCTGAAAGAAGTTTATGGTGATTTAATTCTGTCTAAAACACTCAGAATTTGTGTGAAATTCAGTTGCATGGGTGATAATAGTTTGACTGAGTTTTCATACTACCATGTTTATATGAATATATTCCATACTCAAAGGAACACAGAGCCCAGCCTCCAGGGAACACTTACAATGAGGTGCTCAGTGTTGCAGGATTGCTGGGTACTCAGCCTCAAATTGGTAAAAGTCAGGATGATCCGCCTTCCCTCTTGTACTGTGATTGTCCATTCGCAGATCCGGGCATGAGGATTTGGGTTTGGGTAGTTGGGAGAAGTAAAGGTGCCAGTAGGGCCATGTAAATCCCCACCACACACTGAAAGACAGAAAGAAAAACATTTAATCAAAATATCTTTTTGCATAAGGGATGTTTGTAAAATTAGTTTTTAATGATCCATCTAGAAAAAGTTATTGGTCATAATTTTTGTCTCCACATGTATGAGAGTACTCATCTGTATTTGTTTCTTGACTTCTTGTATTTATATCTGTATTCAACTTTTGTCTCTAATAATATTTAACATTTTATTCCATGGAAAACAGTCCACTGGCAGCATTTAAATAATTATCATAGCCCAGAATATATAAAAGACAAATAAATATAGCAAGCTTAGGAAAACTAAAGTCATTACTATGTTTTTTAGACAAGATCTTTATTTCACCCAGGTTAGTCAGAGGATTTAGGAATGTGAGTTCTTGATGGCTCTAGGGCATTATAATGGACTACTTTTCTCAAGATGGGCCTTGCAGGGAAGTTTCTCTGCATCTCTCATGATATAAGTTACTTCCTTTTGGGCATTTATTTGAGTGGGAACTTCTCATTAGTTGGTTTACTAGCATTGCCTTTCAACTTGTTGTAAGAGTTAGGAAGAGAGCATCACGTTTTCTTTTTCAAATCACTGGCATGTCAGCACCTAGCATAGTGTATATCCTCTGAAGGAGATCAGTGCCATTTCTAACAAGTTGTTGAACTCACCTTCTCTGCTGGACTTAAACTGCAGCCTAAATCCCGAGTCAGTGATAGAGCCATCTGTGACAAATCTGACTGATGCAACATTGCTATAAGTGTCAATACTGCTAGGAATGGAGTTTCCACAATATCTCCCCAGCAAGTTTCCTGTAAGAGTCAAATAATTAGTCATGTATATGCCTAGTGATTTATTTCTGTTAATCTTTACTTAAGTTGTTTTGCATTGACAAATAAAATCAAATTTATGAGGCCATCTTTTGTCTTCAAAGAAATGACAACCACTGCTGAGAAAATCATAAACAAACGTCAATATATTCAAATGCATGTAGATGTATAAAGACGGGCAGATTGAGGAAGACTTGATCACATGGGTAAAGAAATGATCCAAGTGCTTCTTCTACTGTAACATGAGATCCACTGCCCTTCCCTCTCTTTATGTTTCAGGAGGCTCTTCCAATAACCACTTATGGCACTGAGAGGCCTCCATAAGAAGAGGATACCTTCTCAATCCAAAGCTCTTTCAATGTGCTCTCCAAGATTGCCATAAAATGACTACTGGGATACTGAGAATCCAATGTGATCTGTTTGAATCACAGAAGAAAACTACTGGTCTTTTTCAGAGCCCATGAATCTATATTTCAAAGACTTCCGACAAACTATTGAAGTAAAGATGTTTCAGAGGCTGAATAAATTAAGAAGTAAACATCCCCCCCAAAGCAGTATTTCACTGACCAGAAGTATGGTTTTCCCAGATCTCCACAAAGTCTTTAGCACAACCAGGGGAGCTCTGAAGGTTAAAATCTTCAAAACGGATAGTGAGATAGTGTCCTGGGAGGCCTCGGATATGCCACTGACAAAACACATTGTTTTCATACGGGAGGGTCGGGTAACTAATGCTCTCAATGACGCCACTGTTCCCTGAGACTGTTCCTCCACACGAGGCTACAAAACACACACATACAAATGATATTTTATTATGAATTACTTTTCTGATTAACCCAGGATAATTTAAAACTTTTAGGAGGCAAGTGAATATTGACAGAAGTTGAATGATGTAAAAATGTTTGATTAAGATTTTCCTAATTATTTAGAAATCTATTATGGATGGAAAGATATCATAAGCCTACCTAGTAATGAGAAATAGAAGATGACTGTGGAATGTCATATTCTGTAATGCCTTGTTCATTCTCTTGAGACAGAATGTATGATCTATTGCTTGTATGTAAATTTCATCCAGGAAGCAACTGGTAGAATGGTAAGGCTTGGTACTCTCTGATGATGATTCAGGCACTGTCCACACTCCTCTAGAAGGGGCACAGCTGTTGGCTGGCAAGAGCGTATATCTATCTACCACTCTAGATTAACTATTAAGTACACACTGCATTGCAATTACTAGTCTATTAGGGCTTGAAGATACTATTCAATTATTGTTTATCATATGGATATGATAGCTAGATTATCCTATATATAATTCACTCGGAGTGAATCTTCAATATTGTGTGTTTACAGCTCATTTAAAAAAAATAAAGAAATCAAATTCCAGGGGAATAATATGCTTTTCACTGAGTGACTGGCTTGGCATTGGACACTCAGAAGGAAAAGGTCCAACCATACTATGGGATATTCATTGTTCCAAGTCATTATACAAGTGCAGTTGTTGGATTACCAAAGAATTTTGTCATTTGTCAGTATATTATACTTACTTCATGGTAAGAGAATGAAACAAAATTTGATACAGCTGAAAATATTTTAATACACAAATTAGGAAAATATACAATTCTAAAGTTTTAATGAAAATTTCATTTTCATATAATATAAAATAACTTGAAATTGGTAGTGACATTGTGAGTTAATACATGGTATTCTTCTTCCTAATCTTAAAAGTAGGCAGAAGGAAGGTATGTGTGAAACTTGTAGTGCTCCCCTGTACCACTTCTTTCCTACTTAAAAATAAAATATTACCTATAGAATACTTGGCCTTGAATCCCACGTAGCTGGAACCACTATCAGTATGAAATTTCAAGTACATTAGCTCTCTTGAGGATACCCAGCTACGAGGCAAAGTGTGCCCACACAATTTGGAAACCACCGGTGCATTTGAGTCGGCTCCATCACGCAATTCAAGATAGCTCCCAGAACAGCTAGCAGAGAGAAATTATCAGACTTTTAAAAACTGGTTTATTTGACTTAATTTGTTAATGAAAGAATTCATTCTTTAAGGACATTACTCAATTATTATTTCTGAATGATAGGAGAACATGAATGAGTCTCTTTAAGCTTCAGGATGCTTTTAAATGTCATAAGTTTTTCTAATGACAATACAACTTTCCATGAATAACTGAAGCAGACAGCTTTTACCCTAGAAGATAGTTCCTTCCATGTTCTGTGTTTGTTTTTGAAACATAAAAGTCATTTCAGATGAACTATGGATTTAGCTAAAGTAGAATTTGTCATACATGATAATTGAATATGCTTCATAGGAGAAAGATCAACCTCTCTTAGAAATTCCATGACTATGGCTATATAGGGGCACAGCTGCACTCTCTTTGCCCATAAAAGAAGACAAGCCTTTACTAATGTTTCCTAATAAAGTTAAACCAGACTATCCATGCATATTTGGTATCATATCATACTTGGTACCAGCAATTGCTGAGCAGAAGCTCTGCTGTGACAAGCATCCATTCATATAAACACAGGGATGTTTCAGACAAATGGAAAAGGAACCATTGGTCTGTGGTTGGGCTTTTAGATTTACTTTATTTTCACAGACTATGTAAGTTTCCTTGGTTTTCTACACAGTCATACATGCTGCTTGAGTTGTGATCCTTCAAGAATCCTGATTAACCAAGACTGGGACATTGCAGAGTGATTGCCTCAGTGCTGTTTGGGGCACTGGTGGCCTCTAGTGCCCTGCCACACAAATTCTTATTTGTTAAGCAGATGTATTTGTCATCCATGACACTGAATATGCAGCTAGACAAAATGTACTCTTCTAAGAGAGATTATATTTTCCTGTGAGAGGAAGAACAAGTGATAAAAATCTCAAACCATCACTCCTAGTGTCTCTTGGAGGATGTGTTGAGGGTGAAGACAGAAGCCTGCACACATAATCTACTCAGCTGGTGGGAACTGCTGCCAAGCAAGGCTTTGAGGCTTCAGGCATTAACTTTGTCCCTACATTCTTTTGGGCACCAGGCACTGCTGAGCAGAGGAAATAAATTGTCTTGAGACACATCAGCTAAAAAATATTAACTTTGGGTTGGAGAAATATTAAAATGGAGGTGACTTACTTTGGTGTTTCTTCAATATTGAATTGATCTTCAAATTGGAGCTGGATGCTTCTCCCTGGAGGCGCCTCTAAGATCCAAATGCATTCGGCATGCTGGGGATAATTAGCAGGGTAGTTGGGGGAGGTCAAGTATCCATCAGAGTTAGCATCATGGATGTAGATGGTACCCCCGCAGGCTGTCAAAAAACAGTTAAATCAATCAGCAGTCTGGTGAATGAGGACATAGCTACCACAATCTCTGTCTACCATCAGTTTGTCTGCATTTTTCCTCCCAATGTCTTTTCATCAGAACTATCTTCATGTTCTTTTTAAACAAATAAATCCTGAATTTCCTATAAAATGAGCTACCATGAATGTTCCTTTTTAGTCTGTCAAACCATCTGTTCTGCTTTTTTGTTAAGTCAGGTGATTTGCTTTACAATGTGTATATGTATGTGGGAGGTGTTTGCTTGCTTGTTTTTAATTTTATTTTACTTTTTAACTTAATTTTACTTTTACCTTATTTGTATGGGTGTTTTGCCTGTATGTATGTCTGTGCACCACATGCATGTCTGGTACCATTTGAGACCAGAAGAGCGCATCCGATTCCTTGGAAATGGAGTTATAGACAGATATGAACTGCCAAATGAGTGCTGGAAATTAAACCTACATCTTCTCAAAAAGCAGCCAGTGCAGCTAATTTTCTTAACCACTACCCATCTTTCTAGCCTGTTTGTTTGTTTGTTTTTGAAACAGTCTTGGATGAGCCTCACCTGTCTGTGTTATTGAGGCTACCTTGAATTGTTGATCTTCTTACAACTACCTCCCATGAGCTGAGACTATAAACACTCACCACCATGCTGATACCCAAACTATCTATTCTGACAGAATTTTTTTTTCATTAAAGCTAACAAAATGATGATTGTACAAAGCATATCACAGCATCACATGAACATGTGAGCTGATATTCTACAAGGTAGATTAACTGATTAGAACGTTCAGGATTATAGAGAGAATGGTTGCAGTCTAGAACTGAATCATCTTGAGCTATATTTAGTTTCCTTAATAGTCACTTATTATCCTCCTGTATTTGATCTAGTATCCATTTTCATGACTATTAGGTAAATCCTTCTGAAATATACTGATAGATCCCTAGCTTTACCAACCCAATGGCTAAGAATGTCATCATTAGTATCTAAAGCCAATAGAATTTCCTTGCTTTATTATTAACCACCTGACTATTGTGTCCAGCAATGCATTTGAAAAGTGTCTTGACCTATGACTTTCTTTTGTTCTGTTACTAGAAAAATGTCATGATAGTGTTACTGTGTTTGTCAGGATAAAGTCATGGAGGATTTGGGGCATACAACAGATCTAAGGCAAGAGGTTTATTGGGGGAAGGAGTAGAGCAAAAGGTAGTCTTGGAGTAGGGATATGTGTGTGTGTGTGTGTGTGTGTGTGTGTGTGTGTGTGAGAGAGAGAGAGAGAGACAGAGAGAGAGACAGAGAGAGAGACAGAGACAGAGACAGAGACAGACAGACAGCTAGACAGAGAGACCAGGAGACAGAGAGAATGAACAAGACAGAATGAACAAGACAGAGGTGAGATAGAGGTAGAGATGATAGATGGATAGATGATAGATAGATAGATAGATAGATAGATAGATAGATATGATAGAAATAGACAATAGATATGATAGACAGACAGAAAGATAGATAATGTCTAGAGAGATATTTTAAAGAATCCACAAATTGCTAAGCAACTTCATAGGGGCAGTGGAAGTGTGCTGCACTTGGCAGTAGCAGGGGCTAGTGATGAAGTAAGCTGCTCAAGCTGCCTGTTGCTGAGTGGCTAAAAGGCAGGACAGTAGAATGCCAACTTTACAACAATGATGAAGCATAGTATTTCGGGATAACCTGGTTCTGTTTTCTCAGGTCATGGTAATTTACATTTGGAGTTCAGAATAAGAGTTTTTGATTCCCTTTTGATCAGATCTATGTTTCTGCATAAGTAAATACATACCCATCACTTAGATGAATGAGGAAGTATGCATGCAGCTATAACTCCCCATTGAAAGCTCAGGTCAGTGAATAATGCAGACCCCCTGATCTCAATGTGTTTTAGAAAACTAAGGGCTGGACTCAGTTGGGAAAAGTATCTTCCCTCTTTCCTTCTGTGTCGCTCAGCTTCTTAGACATCAAACTCTTCTTTTACTTTTGTCAGCTCAGCATTCCTCCTCAGACTATCCTATGATTCCTGCCAGGGCTTCCCTACAGTGCCAGAGAGCCCCGGGAATCTCTTTGGAGGTCTTCTATCTTTTCATTCTTAAGAACTCCTTGGTTGCCCCATATTCTCATGATTTAAACCACAACACATCAGTTAATCATCCCCTCACTTTACCAGATCTGGCTAGACACATCTTCTCACCTGTGTTCCAACAGTCTACTAGAGATCTTCAGGGGATGTAATTCAGGGATTTCAGGATGAACAAGTTACCCATTGTTGACACATCTGGATTGTCGGTCTGGCATCTTGTGTGTACCTAGCTGTTAGTCATTCTCCTTCATCCTGTCTTTCCCACCTCTAAAGTGACCTGAAAATCCACTCAATTCCCTAGTCATAACATCTTTCAACATGGCTTCTTTTCTACCTTCTTACTGATGTTGTCTTAGGTCAGGGCAGCAGTGTTTCCTGAATTCCTCTTTCAGGTGGCTTCTTTCTTCAGTCTTCCAATCATGAAGCTATGCTGATGTTTCTGATCTGGTCAAGCCATGGTACTTTGGATTTAAACCTTTCAGTGGTTCTGTGTTAGTATCTGGTAATACTAATTATCTTTAGGAGCTAATGGCCCTGAGCTTCATGATGCATACTTGGTTAATCACCATGGTCACTTCTTTTAGACCCTGTTCTCCAACATAGCAAATTCTTTCAAAATTGTGCATTATCTTCTAATGCTAAGATGTCTTACATTGTTACATAATTCTTTACTAAGTATAAATCTCTGTCCATCCTTCTTTGAGTCCGTCAGTTAGATTGGCACTTCTCCTGTGTGATTACAGATAGATCCTGGAGCATTCCTCCATCAGGCATTGACGATGCTGAACAATAACTGCCTCTGCTTGTATGTCTTGATCGATCATTGCACAGAGATCCTTGATGGAACTTGGTAGTGGGTGTAGTGTAAAGCTCTTTATAAATGTTTACCTAACTAATTAACAAGCCAATAGAATAGAAGACAACTAGCACAGGACCACAGAAATCTCAATCAGCTATAGCCAGAGAGAAAGATGGTATGAAGCTCAGCAAGTAATGCCAAGAGCTATTCATGCAAAACATAATTGAAGACATGAGAAAGGGTATGAGGTAGACACTGTGGGATGAGGTAGACACCGTGGGAAGGGAGCCAGGGAGAAGTCTGGCTTAGTAAGTGGGAAGAGATAAGCACAGTCATATTGCTTACGGCTGCCCCAAGATAGCTTTTAAAATCAAAAGACCTTTGTTTGATCTTAATATTAAGGGTAGTCATGTGTGAGGAAAGGCAGAAAGATGATAATAGCCGCTAGCCTAAATGCATGACTGGTGGACCTAGAAAGGAACTAAAAAGAAAATATACTTAAGTACATCTGAACTCTCACTAATTTAAGATTGGTCCTGGCACTAACAAAGTAGGAAGGTGGGTCCTAAAGGAGGTCAAACCAGTCTGTTCAAAGTCACTGTGCATTCCAGCATGAGGACAGGGATGCCAGAGAAGATGCCCACCTCCAGCAGTGATGCAGCTGCCCTCAGAGCTGCTAACGGCTCCCTGAGTGCCTGAGCTTAATGCACTAGAAGGTGACTGAACACACTGCTTGCCTTGGGCTTTGGTCAAGCCAGTAAGTGCTTTGGGGAATGAGTGATTAATAGAGATGTTTGTTTCCTTTTCCCAGGTGAAGAAATGATGCCGACATTCTGAATTCTCTCACATTTGAGATCATGCATGTAAAAACACACAGCTTCAGTTGAGCATGGTGGCACATGCTTATAATTCCAGCATTTAGGATACCAAAGTGGGAGGATGAGGGACTCAAGGTCACCTTCAGCTACACAGTGCATTCCAGGGTACCTTGGGCTACAGGAGACCTAATTTCAAACAACAACAGCAGGAGCAATGGCATCAACAACAACCCCCCACAGCTTTACTAAGATCAATAACCTTGTGATGAATATTCGAGAATCTGAGATGAAGGTCACATAATCATTCGTGATATTGAATTTGGGGGGACAAGTAGAGATTTAGCTCTGCTGCTTACTCTCCACTGACATTTAGTTAAATGGTGTTAAAAAGTGAATGCCACAAAAATCAAATCACTGCAGTAGAGTTAAATAAAATCATAATTAAACATAATTAAGTAAGGATGATTGCATAAAGATTGCCACTGAAATATAGTAATAGATGGGTAATAACTAAATAAGTAATAATAGGATCATAGGTCAGTGTTCCCTATAAAGCAAGACTGCAGTGATGGTGAACAGAGCAGTCCCAGCCCTTACTATGCTACTGTCATTGGGTTTAGCTTAGACATTTCCTCATGGAAAAAGCTAAAGGACTTGGAGGGGCCCATTAAAATCAGTTCATTTGCTACAGATGGAAAATTCACTTTTACCATTAGCTAGAAAATAAAACAAAACAGTGACTTGGAAAACTCAAAGCTTCATTTTGCTGACCATTAAAGTAGAAATAATGCATTCTTTAAGAAGCATCATGCTGAACAGCTAGTGTGCAAAGTCATGCTGAATAGCTAGTATACAAAGTGTGCTCTAAGTCCTAGATCAATCAAAGGCTGCTGCTCTTAACACTATGACGTTTACCTCAGAAAATTTTGTTTGTTTGTTTGTTTGTTTGTTTTTCAAAAACCCTAAACCAAACAATCTCAGGAAAAATGCAGATATAATTCTCAGGGGAAATACTTACCTAAATGCTTTGCCTCATATCTGATCTTAAATCCTTGTCCACCGTTACTGTTATCTGAGATGAACTGAATAAACATTTCATTGTCTGAGGTGAACAGAGTTGATGGGGTATAAATTCCACAGAAACGACCATTTCCTCCAGAGGGACCCAACGGTGGAGAACGGTTATCTGGTCCGTTTCTTAGCTGGAAAGACATTAAAATTGTGTAACATCCTTTATACCGCAAAATAGGATTAAAATTCCTATCAATTTTTATACTAAAAATTTTAGATTAAGTCTGTAGAGATAGTAGCTACAAAGAGTAACAAGCATGACCTACCACCAAGTAATCCCCCTGACTGCAAGAAGAGTCTCTGTTTTGAATCTGGAAAGGCTGCTCAAAGTGGACAGCGATGGTCAGACCAGTCTGCACCAGAACGTGCCAGGAGCAGTTGAGATTGGGAAGGTAGGTGTCTGGGTACTTGGGGGATGTGATAATCCCTCGGTCTGCATGCAAATATCCACCACAGCCTTACCAGGAAGAAAGAAAGGTAGGTTATTTAAATAATATTGACAATGAGGTTTTCATGCTTTTTCTCCCCACCACCCCCAAATCAAGGACTTTCAAAATGTAAGCAGCAGATGAGAAATTTGAAAGTAATTGGGATCAAGAAATGATTTCAGGCACAATCACTGAAATAGTACATACTGTTGGATGTTCCTGGTGCTGTAGTTAAGATCTGAGCCATAGAGGAAAGAGCACTTACTTTCACAAAGGCTGACTTTACAGAGGCAGAATACATATTAAAAAGAAATTTACACTGTGTGAAATAGCTGTGAATCCAATAAGCAAAAATGAAGGAGTGAAGGAGAGGGATATTCTGCTGCTCGGGAAGTTAGGGGGTAAGTCCTGAGCAGAGACCTGGATGGGGAAAGGAATAAAACTGGGTGAGCATGGGGAAGAAAACTGCTGCAATCCAGAAAACAGTATGAAGACATGACACGGTGAGAGGAGCATCTCTGGGACTCAGAATGGTAAAGTTACCGTGAGCAACTCAGAAAGTAGCTTGATAAGGCTATGTAGAAAGCAGAGAGGACCTATCCTATGTAAGAATGGGAAGACTTTGGAGGTCACCTGTGTGTCTGTCTGTCTGTCTATCTATCATTTATCTATGTATCTATCCATGTATCTATACATGTATGTATGCATGCATGTATGTATGTATCTATCTATCTATCTATCTATCTATCTATCTATCTATCTATCCATCATCTATCATCATTTATTTCTCTGTCTATTTGTCAACTATGTGCTATTTCTATACTTGATATCATGAATTGAAGAAAGAATGATGAAGCAGGTCAGTGTTATTGTTAGATTCTAGGCAGCCTGTAGCAGAAACTTCACACAAGTCAAATTGCAGAGACAGACATTTTTTTTAGCTCCAGTTCCAAAGAACACTCTCATAATCCCCCACCCCCATAGCTTGTTTCTATTGAGTCTAAAGTAGATCATTTCCTTTGATTGTTCCATTCTTTATAAAAGCTACATATAAACTGGGAAGGAAATGCTAGATTAACTGCAGTATTAGGTTAAGAATCCACATTAAAATTAAGTTTTTCATAAATGGCTGTTTTTAAAAATTCCATAGACAATTTCTTTAATGTCAGTCTAGTTCAGTCTCAAAGTTATGAGACTTCATAAGCTGTCAAGTTTTTAAAAATCTCAATGTTATGACACATTAGAGCATTTCATATACAACATATGTGCTCTCTGACTAAACGCGTTTCTATTTCAAGAGCAACTGGTTCTCTATACACTCAAGTCGATTAATTTCAGCCAAGACCTTCATGAAGGTATCTCCTGTATCATCATTTACTGGTTATTTCGTAAAGTGGAGACAGCATGTATCCATAGTTTCTTTGATGGAAACTATGTGTATTAACTTCGAGGTCTAACCTTTAGCTAGGGTAAAAGTTATTCTCAAAATAACTCAAATATTCTCAAAAGAACTTTTTCTTATGTTTCACAGAAGTGAGATGTGCCACTCCAATACCCAAGTATAAGAGATACTTTTGTACAACTAGACAACTCTGGTTGGTATAAGAACTTAGTAGCTGATACCACTCCTAGGCATATACCCAGAAGATGCTCAAACATATAACAAGGACATATGCTCAACTATGTTCATAGCAGCCTTATTTATAATAGCCAGGAGCTGGAAAGAACCCAGATGTCCTTCAACTGAGGAATGGATTCAAAACATGTGGTATATTTACACAATGGAGTATTACTCAGCTATTAAAAACAATGAATTCGAGAGGTTCCTAGGTAAATGGATGGAACTAGAAATTATCATCCTGAGTGAGGTAAGCCAATCACAAAAGAACACACATGGTATTCACTCACTGATTATTGGATATTAGCCCAGAACTTTGAAATGCCCAAGATGCAACTCACAGGCCACATGAAGCTCATAAAGAAGGAAGACCAAGTGGGGGAGATTCGGTCCTTCTTAGAAGGAGCAACAAAATACTCAAGGGAGCAAATATGGAGACAAAGTGAGGAACAGAAACTGAAGGAGGGGCCATCTGAAGACCACTCCACCTGAGTATCTATCCCATGTGCAGCATCCCAAAGGTAGATGCTGATGTGAAAGTCAGGAAGTACATGTTGATAAGAGCCTGATATGGATGTCTCCTCAGAGATCTTCAAGAGTCTGACATATTCAGAGGCAGATGCTCACAACTAGCCATTGAACTGATCATGGGGTTCTCAATGGAGGAGTTAGAGTGAAGACTGAAGGAGCTGAAAAGATTTGTGGCACCATGAGGAGAGCAACAATACCAACCAACCACAGCTCCCAGGGTCTAAACCACCAGCCTGAGAGCACTTAGGGAGGGATCCAGGGCTTTAGCTGAATATGCAAGAATGGAGGGCCCTGCTGGGCATAGGTGGAAGAAGAGAACCTTGACCTCATGAAGGCTGGATGCCCCAGAGGGTGGGAATTCTGAGGGTGGGGAGGTGGGAGTGGGGGGGTAGATAGAGGTTACATCCACAGAGAAGAAGGAAGAAGGGTGAGGGGATAGGGGGTTCCTGGGTGGGTGGGGGATGGGGTAAGGCGACAACATATGAAATGTAAATAAAACATCCAATAAAATAAATTTAAAAAAAAAGAACTTCGTAGCTGGCTCCATGTCATAGCAGGTACCCGTGTCTTTTGATTTATAATTTGTGTCTTGATAGGAGAAGATGAGGTGAGTGGTTAGGGAAAAGTCAAAAGAGAACACCAGAGTTGGAAGGAGAGGGGAGAGAATAAGAGATAGGAGGAGGAAAGGAGGGGAGGGAGAGGATAAAAATGGGAAGAAGAGGGGAGGGAAGAAGAAAGGAGAGGAGAAGTTAGAAGGGGAAAGAGGAGGGGAGGGGGAAGGAGGAGTGGAGGGAAACATGTTTTAAAGAGAAGAGGAGAAAAATAATTGAGAGCAAAATGAGAAGGGGAGAGGAAGAAGGGGAAGAAGGAAGGAGAAAGGGGACGGGGAGGGGCGAGGAGGAAATAATATGGCAAATGCTTAGTCAAGTTACTCTTTTGAAAGGAGGCATTGAAGCCTGCTCCCCTGATGCTGCCGTCGGAGATGAAGCGGATGTGCATGTATTCTCCAGTTGACCGGATAGGCCCGGGAGTATGTCTGCCACACAGAACAGCCAGCTGCTGGGATAAGCTACTGTCTCCTGTGACCAAAGAAGGGAAATGTCAGTGTAAAATATATGGTCTTAAGGATCTATTCCACCCTCATTTTCAGCCCAGCCAAAAACTGCTCACATATTTTTCTCAGAACACCCAAGTTCCTAGGAGATAATAGTGTTCTCAAGAACAGGGGCAGCCAGCTTTACATCATTCTGGCTCCAGCTTGCTACCGTCTGCCTGCCCCTTTCTTAACCCTTTCAATAAAAATCTTTGAGGCAAGTCTTCCTGTCTTCCTAAAACTGCCTGCCAGATCTTTCAGGCACTAAAATTCAGAAAGAGGTGCTGGAAAGGGATCAAGGACCATGTTTATGTGAGTAGCAGTAAGAGGCTCTGATCTCAGTTACTATGATGGCTGAAGGTCAGATATCTGAAGGAGAGGCTGGCTCCTCAATCTCAGAGCTCACATTCAGAGATCAATCACCAGGAGGTCCAAAAGCTTTGTCTGACCATTTCCTCAGTCTGGAGATTTTTTTTTGTACTTTTAAAATTTTGTTTTAGTTTGTTGTAAACTGACGACAGTTATGTGGAAGCTGAAAAAAGAAGGTCCCAGAAAACGTGGCCCCCAGGAAGAGACACGGAGACATCAGATCATCATGTGGCCCTTTTTCTTTGGCTTCCTTTGTATGTACGTTTTCATCAAGCAAACTGTGAGCTGTTTCAGGCAGGAACTGAGTGGGAGAAAGGGGATTACAGCAGACCCAGAGTCCTTGGTTGGGAAAATATTTGTTTTCTCCTAAAGGCAGAAAATGGACATATTTCAAATTTATAGAAAATAAGATAAAATTTGAGGCAGGAGGAAACATGCTCTTTTCATGACACACACAGCCCTATACACACATACACACACATGCACACACACACACATACACACACACATTGAATAGTGACAAGTCAGTTTCTGTTTTCCATGTAATTATCAATACTCTGGTAGTTATAAATATGAACATTTTCAAGAAGCTTGAAACAGAATTCTTTGGAGAGTGTCTTACATCTGTATACATGCACATTTTATTCATTCTGTGTCTGTGTGTGTACCTGTTTATTTAAGTGTCTGGTATATGTGTGTACATGCATGTGTGCACACAGGTCAGGGTTCAACCTCCAGAGTTCTTCCATTCACTTTGCCTTTAGAGACAAAGTCTCTTCACAGTGATGTGGAGCTCACCAGTGAAGATTCTCTGCTTCCTCAGCTCTGGGATTAGAGTGTACCACTACACCCAACTTCTTTACAGGGCTGTTGACATCTTAGATGCTTATATTTGCATAGCAAGCACTTTATTCATTTAGGTTATCTTCCACCCCCGTAAACTCATCCTTTTTTATAAATGAAATTTATTTCTTAAATTATTTTCCACTTGTTGACTTCATTACGCTATTTTAATGTACATGTCATCTAGTATTTTTGATGACTTTTTCTATAATTATCAAAGCTACAAAAGTTTGGTTCATTCATATCAATGCATGTTTTATTTCTCAACAAGCCTGGGCTTCACTTACTAATTTTATTTATTTTCCAAAGACTAGCCCAGCCTGGTAGGTGAAGCAATGCTTATACCTACATGTTTACTTGTTTAGCTCATTCCTTAGTTGTACAACTCAATGACTATAAGATAGTTCATTCTTCACTCATCTTTCTAGTCTCCAAACTTAACTCTGGGGCCTTTTGATAAATTTCCCAATATTAAAATGGCAATTTAGACCTGAAAGCCATATCCTAAGGGGCAATAAGTCTGGGAACCATAAACATCAGATCTAGAAGACAGGTTGATGATTCCTCAGGCTAGCCCGTCTGTCTTAGAGTTATGGAAATCTCTATAGATTTCTTAGAGATGTGATTATGAAAATCTGACATTCATTGAGCAGTTACTATTAACCCTTATAAGTGCCTTACACATGGTTTCTAATTGTTTTCTTCACAAAACATTGTAAGGATAGGTGGTATTATTATTATTATTATTATTATTATTAGAAAAATAGTCCCAGAAGGGCACAAGTTTGGTTACCATTTTAAAGGCACAGAAGTCAACAATGACTGTAACCCTGGCAGAATAACTCTAGATACTCCAAACTTACTCTACAGGATGATATATCTGACAGGACTATAAAAAAGAATTACTGATTGGTTTATTTTTATTTTTGAAACAAGGTCTTTCTTGAGTATCCCAGGCTCACTGTGAACTCACAAAGTAGCAGAGGATGATCTGGAACTTTTGACTCATCCACATCCACTTCCTGAGTACTGAGATTACAAGTGTATGTGGTCCTAGGATTTGAAACAAGGGCTTCTTCAATGCTAGGCAAGTACTCTATCAACTGAGGTACATCCCAGTCCAGAGTTACTGACTTCCATAACCCTATTCCCCCTGCTTCTCTATTCTTTTCCATTTTCTCCCTCCATTTACTCTTCTCATCCTTACTCTTCTTTCAAAAATACTTCTATACTCAGGATGGTTCTGTGGGACCTGTTTGGCAGAATGTTTAGTATATAAATCTTGATATGTGTCGTCTGAAAATAATTATTCATTTTTAAATAATAAAAAAGGAATCCTAGATAGGAGACTAACTCTGATTGTTTCCCAAGATTGCTGTTTCATGGGCTGCTCAAGAATGCTCATAGCTATGCTATGGCCTAATGCCAAGGACCTATGAGGACTGACCAATTGCATGTGATATCTGTCTCACTGTTTTGTGGTCAATGAACTTTAGATATTTGCTTCAGAATGTCATGCATGCCTACTAATCAGAGGCAAAATAGCTAGTGGGCCAGAATTCCAAATAAATAAAATAATGAGTAAGTAAAATTTAATTCCAAAGAATTTTAACAATGTGAGTGGACAAAATAGACAAAATACCCAGCAACTGACAGAGGTACTCAACCTAGGCTTTTTTGAACAATCAAAGAGTTGGAGAAGGAAGGAAGTTATAAGCCATCTATTCATTGCCACGAATAAAAAAGACCCGTATCCACTTGTTACCCTAGTAATATAAAATGCTTTTGTTGTTTTGGTGCAGAGCACAATTTCTGAGCTCTTTCAACTTGCCCTTTGAGCAAGAAAATGGATAAAATGTGTCACCAGTGTATACTTAAATAAAGTAAAGCTGAAAGGATTCTGAATTTCCTGTCTTTAAAATTCTAAGGCTTTTGTTAGAATTTTACGTTTACTGCTTTTTCAGATACTCATAAAAAGACGCTGGGGGAGGAAAACCCCCAGGAACACCATTTATCTCTTTCTCAGATGATACTATAGGCTTGTGCAAGTCATTCAGAAGAAAGGGAGTATACCTTAGAGTCCAAGATTCCAAATCACTTTACTAAAGGAACAAAAGGCAACTCAGTAGATGGTGATTTTTAAAGAACAAGCAAGCTACTCTATTGATGCCATTCTCTACTCAATATTTCTAAATGACTTCAACTGTATTATGGATACTCAGAATTGTGTGTAACAGGATGTATCCATTGAATTACACTATAAAAATAAAATGTAGTGTCTCCGAGGATGTCTTGGATAGGGGAGGTATTCTGGACATGAGCTGAAAGCTATTTGTTCACAGGACAAAAGGTCTATGATTGGATCATATTGGCATGATTCATTGAGTGCTTCTTGGTGCCTTATCTCTACAGATGAGGAAATGCATCTCTACAAAGTGATGTTTCTTGCTGAGAAGTTTAGTAGAGATGGGATTCTAAGAAAGCAATTTCTTGATATTACAGTCAAATATCTTTGCTTTTTTTCTCCCTAATCTCCATTTATAGCAAATTTCCAGGTGATGCTGACTTTGCTTTTTTGGGATCCACTGAGAAACACTGATATGGAGGATGTAGCCTTCCTAATGCCCTTTTGTACTTAGCCCATGCAGAGTGTGAAGGGAAACTGTATGTATATTGTATAGTGTCATTATTCATGCCCCTTTGTCATTGTATAGAAACACTACAGCATTCTCAGTTCTATCTATTCTACTCAGAGATTCTTGGGATGATGAGAAATAGAAACATTACCTTCCTTGTAGACTGGTCTTTCACTTGGATCTTAAAGTCATAGGTACAAATGTCAATGTCTATTTTCATTGTATCAATAAAAATTTAGCACAGTCTAGAAATCCAGACTTCATTCAAAGGGCCTTCTTTTTTCTCTACAGAATGTGCTATCCCTGACATTTTGTGAAAGGTAATATAATACTCGCCCTATATTCTCTAAACATTGCAGATATTTCTTCTATTTGATGGCTTTATTGGTTACAGTATCTTTGAAATTATATACAAATGTATGAAGCTAGCATTAAAAACAACAGTAATTTCAGAGTTTAATGAGTGATTTCTACAATACTTCTTACCATCTTTTATGATCAGCTTGTCATAGGTACATGATAGCTGATATTCGATGTCCATGGAGAGAATGTTGAGTTCCACAGTAGAATCAGGAGCATAGATGATCCATATACAGTCAGCATCATTATCATACTGTCCAGGCCAACCCGGGGAGAAAAAAAAGACAGGAGTGTCTCCTGTTACCATATACCCTCCACAAGCTCCTGTGGAATGAAAAACAACATATTTAAGCACTTGTCCTGGAAGTGCTTCAAAGGGGTTGCACTCTAGGGTTGAGAATAATACACAGTTAAAAGTATTTCCTGCTTTTCCAAGAGACCCAAGTTGTATTCCCAATACCCATATCAGGCAGCTCACAATCACCTCAATCTCCAGGAGACTCAATCTCGCTTCTGGCCTTGTAAACACACAAATACATATAACACAACACAATACACACTAGTCCTAAAAAGACCCCGATATATTGTCAAACACACCTGGAGCAATGGTGGGGGCGGTTCTATTAGAAACATCTACTGCAAACCACTCCAGAAGGAATCCCCTTCCTGATATGGAAGTATCAGAAGAAAACTGGAATGTCAGAGAGTTTCTACTGGAGCTAAAGGATTCTCTCTGGGTACCACAGTAAGTGCCAATCAGACGGGAATGGGTGTCAAACCCATCAAAAATCTGCATGTAAAAAAAAAGCACAAGAAAGCATCGTAATTAGGCAACTACATATACTTTCTTTTTTTAAATAATTTATTTACTTTTTTCAAATCGTAATTCATTCACACAGGGGTTATAAACACAGAAAGGCAGGACATGAGGAAGGGGATGACAGTGGAGCATGAGTGTTCAGGTGGAATACAGATATCTTCAGAACCGGGTATCGGCTGGGTGAAGGTTCAGGGGACAGATTACTATGACTCTGCCTATGATTCACTTGTCCTTATCTAAGTTGGTATTATCTGCCAAGGCTACTTATTTACAAGGTCTATGACTACTCAAGGCTGGTAAATTTCCATGAAAGCTGCCTGTTTACAATAGCTTATAGCCATCTGTTTCAATGTTTTTCCACAAAGACCCAAGACTTGGTGTTAGTGTACATGTATGACAGGCCTATTGCTGATTTTAGGCCAATGGCTGATTTTAGGCCTTATGAAAAGCGAAATCTAAAGAATGGTTTTGTATTTTATGATTTTTACCAAAGTAGAAAAAATATGAGAAAAAAATTTTTGTTTAAAACAAAAAAATCATGTTTAAATATATTATAAATATTTTAAGGTGTTCTGGGATCTAAGAGAGAAAAATGAAAATACCAGAAAAGGACCACAGCAGTGCTCCATATGCTCAAAAGACTTAGTAAATCTCTTCCATCTGTCTTAAAATACTATCTATCATACTATGTAGAGATATATTTAATGATAGTTTTCAAATAACTAAACCATTTCATTGTAATTGCCATAAAATCCTCTATTAAGCTTATTTCTTTCAAATTATGTTACAAGTATTTCCACACATATTGGGCATCATGCCAACAGTCACTGGGTTCTGCTTTGAACAGTGAGCTGCCAAGAAGAGTGAATGGATCATGGCCTTAGGTTATATGATAGAGTTTTCTGGAATTCACAGAGTAGCCAATGTATGGAGGCAAAGGCTACAATAATTTTTTCTATTCCTATTTTCTTATTTTATATCACTCTTTTGGGTTTAAGGCTGAAACATTAGAAAAAACAGATGACTTTGTTAAGTCTGTTGACTCTGAGTATGCACTATGCCTCCTTCCTCTCGCTCCACCCCTAACACTGGGGCTTCCATCTATAGTAAAGATTTCTCTAAAAAACAAAATGCCTAGGTTGCTATTGAGGTTTAGTTTCTTGCTATATATTGTAATACTAAATTTTGTACCCCAAAGTCTAGGCCCATGAATGAGTTATCACATTTACAAGCTTTGATTGTGCAAACTTTGTACCTTAATTTAATACTATTGGTTACATAAAATTTGCTATACCCAATTACTGGATTGAGGTCGAGTTTGAGTTAATTACTTGACAGAGTAAGGAGAGACCAGAGAGGAAGGAGGAAGAATGGAAGAAGATGAAAAAGCTGCCATGAGGAGAGATGGACCATGAGTACATGGCCAGGAGAAACAACAAGTATTTGGGGTATACCGCTGGGAAAGTAGCCAGGATCACAGTTACAAGAGTAGATTAGGGGTTAGCCCCCAATAATTGTCAAAGCCAAATAAAATAACCATAGCCTAATTCTCATTTTTTTGAAAGCTGGTCAGGAGTAAGCTTAAATTGGTTCTACTATATGTTGCTTCAACAAAAATAGCAAAGCAAGACAAGCAGATCAAAGAAGAAATGGAATAACAGGATAGAAGACAGAAGAAACACATACTCAGATAAATAGGTATGCTCAGACAGAGTCAATAGCACCGTCATTATAATGCTGAAACCTAATTTGATATAAAATAGAAAATAACAAATCCAATACAAAGATCACTTTTGTACAGATGACGGTGAGACAACAGTTAAGAGGTGGTAGGACCATCACCTATGTCTGTTATTTACTTGAATAGGAATGAATTTCGATTTAGTTTTGCCAATAGTATCCATCAAAGTATATAAATATCCCCCTCAAAAAAAAAACAGTACCTTTAAATTGTCATAAAAGCAGTTGTTCATCAATTCTGTGTCCATCTCTAAGATTCTACCGTGGATAATATGGGATGGATCCACATTTACTATCCATCTGTAGTTGGAGTTATGAGGATAATTTCCAGGCCAGAAGGGAGATGCAATTTTTCCATGAGTTCCCACAATATTATCATTGCCAAATACTAAGACAGAAGACAGAATTGTAAGTCAGACTTATCTGGAATTGTTCTTTAAGTAAATGAAAAACAAAACTAAACTAAACTGAGAACAAAAACAAAGGGCAAGACTATTGGAAAGAATGAGCTTTTAATTGACTGCTATTTCTTTTCTGATTACTGAAAGAAATACTGCTTTGTCTTTGGTTTTCTGGACTATTAGTTCAAGGATGACTCTTGAATGAAATTCCATCTCCTTACAGGGCTGCAGGGTATGAAAAGTTGGGGCAAATTCCCATGTGAAAAAGATTTCCCAGACATAGGGGACTTGGGGAGTAGGGTGCCATCTCATACCTTAATCATAATTACTAATTTTTTTTGTTTATGAAAGAAAAGAATTCTTTAAAATTCTGTATGAGAATCAACATAGAGTATTGCCAATCATGGAAAAACTTGTTAAAGAATAAAATAATTAATATTTTATCTGCATTTGGAAGAATAGCCAAGGTTTTATCAGAATGACTCAGCCAAACTCAAAATAATTCTAAAGATCTAAATTTGAAGAATGTACTTAAAAGACTAAGTAAACATGTTTGATAGAACTTTATCTGCCTTAAGTATATTAAAAGGTTCATTTGTACAATATCATAAACATTAATAGCAGGTTAATAAGAAACTGGAGCCCAAGAAGAACACTCAAAGCATCAAACACACTTTCCTTTTCTTTCCATCAGTGAACCATCCATAAATAATTGATTTTTTTCTGGTGTATTATTTTACAATCTTGGAAAGATGGAAAGAAGGTAGAGTATAGGATTCTTTTTAGTTAATATATTATTAAACCTTTTATCCTTATTCCTAGTTTGCAGGATGCATTCTGGGAGCCTTTATGGAAATAAACCATCTTACTGTGTTTGAACCTGGCCTGGAAGCCCATGCCAGTGCCTGAGCCATCAGAGACAAATCTGATCCACAGATTATGTCCCTCGATTGAGGAATAATTGCCAGGGAGGGAGTTGCCACAGTATCGTCCCATCAAGTGGCCCGTGGCATTTCCTTCTCGGATTTCCACAAAATCTTTGTTACAGTTTAGAGAGTTTTCCAACTGAAAGGATCTAATTTGGAAACAAACAAACAAATAAACAAAAAACCAGTTAAACAAAGTAATATGAGATTATCCTGATTCCAGTTCCAGAAGATCCAAACCCCTCTTCTGACCCCATGGGCCATAAGAGTTCAATACTAAAAATGTTGCTACAATAATTAAACATCATCTCGAGTAAGGAAAACAAACTCAATTTCTTTCTTTATATGCTGAAATAAATTTACATTTTTCATATATGTGCTCAAATATAAGAAATATAAACTCTTACTACAGAAGATACTATCTTTAGAACTTTGAAATAAGCAAACGCAAAATAGCACTTCCTATAAGATAAACAGTATAATTCAGGCTCAATTTTATTACATTTAGTGTTATCCCTAATGTGAAATATACCAAAGTTGTTTTATTCTGCTTCAGAGAAAAGAGAGAGGTGAATCTTCTCTCATCTCAGAAGGTGAATCCAGGGACTCACTGTGAAAGCACTCTCCCAAAGCATGCAGTATGACCCAGTAACCCATCACCACATGAGAGCTCATTTGAAATAAAGAATCTAGACCCCACATGCTATCCCGGACATGTTTTTCCCCTTTCACTTACAGATGTTTTTCTTGTATATTATTGCTTCTCATTTTGTTTTTATGGGTTTTCTCTGTGTGTGACTATGTCTTAGACTGTATCTCTTGTGCTTCTTCTTTTTTTGTTTTTCTGTTTTGTTTTGTGCTATTCTTGTTTATTTTTATGTCATTTTCTTTATAAAAATTATTAATATTTTAGGTGATTATATTATAATGAGAGGGGAAAGTGTAGATTTGGTTGGGTGAGGAAATGGGATGACCTTGAAGGAACTGGAGGCAGGGAAACCATAATCAGAATATATTATATGAAAATATATTTTCAATAAAAAATAGATAATTGTATATTCAGCAGGTTGGAGGGAGAATGTACCCCTAAATGGCAACTAAATCAGGGGATGAAATTTAGCAAAACTCAGGTGATCTGAATGTTCCTTAAAATTCTGACCAGTGATCTGGGAGTCTAGACAGGGAAGGTCTCTTCTAAGTATCAGACTGTCTTCCAGGAGGAAACAGCCACAACGGCTGGCTTCCCATCAGGAATTACAGTGGTGATACTTATAAAAATCAAACAAAAGTTCTTATGAAAGCTTTATTCTTAGAAGTCTTTGTTTTAGACTAGTACATTTAATAAGCAAATCTACCCTTTGGCAAAGATCTGTCAGTAAAAATATAACATGTAACAAAAATAATACCCTTTCTGTTCCTCATTATCTCATTTCCTTCTGTTCTGCTACCAAAACCTGCCATTTCCTCAAAGCCCTCTGCCTGCTGAAGTACAGTTTCTGCTCATCCCTTTGAATATCTGTTTTATAGTAGAAATAGGTTTTATTTCTCCTCTCTCCTTTTCATTGCAAATTCAACCACAATTTATCCTTTTTTTTTCTCCCTGCTCAGTTTTACCACAGTGTCCATAATCTAAACCCTATGTTTGAGAACTTGATATGGCTCACATGCCTCTCATACACCACAGGGAAGAGTTCTAGGACACATCTGGATGTAGTTTAGATCAAGATTGAAATAACTCACAGGCCTTGCCAGGAAGCCTCCCTCATTAGCATGAACACACACAGCAAAAGCAACTTGCATTCTCCAAAAGCCACTTCAACAAAAAAGACTCAAGCAAGGAACACAAGGGCCAAAGAAACACCATACAGGTGAGCAAGGGAACGGCTGAATCACCAAGACTTTTCTGTTTAGTAATTAGGACTTAATGTCTGTCAGCTGGTGAAATAGATAACCCTTTCTGTCCTTGTTTGCTTTCTGTTGCTGTAATAAACACCATAACCAAGACTAACTTGAAAAGGAAAGAGTTTATTTGGTTTATAGGTTACAGTCCCTCATATAGACAGGTAAGGCAGGGGCTCTAGGCAAGAATCTAGAGGAAGGAACTGAAGTAGAGACCAAGAAGGAACACTGATTCCAGCCTTATGCCCAGGCTGACATTCACCTGCCATTCTTCTACAGTTCAGAATCACACTGGACTGGGCCTGCCCATAACAATGCCCTATAGACATGTCAACAGGCTAACTTTCCATTGCTGTTTTGGTGTGTCAAGTTGAAAATCAAGATAAGCACCCATGTTCTAGCCTAGTGTGGGCCATGAAGTGTGGTTCCAGAAACACCACAGAGGATTCTTCAGTCATAACAAGGAATTAAAGAAACAGCCTTCACTGAACATTGCTTTATCATGGCCTTGGGCTACGAATTTTAAAATTTAGAATGCTTAATCCTAACAGGGGCCCTTCAAGTTTATTTTTGTCCCTCCAAGGATGAAATGAGTCTTTTGAGGTTTCAACTCAATGGCTTCTTAAGTTGATTTATCAATAAATTTGTCAAGAACTGTCAGAGATTGATTCAAATGCTTTGTTTCAATCAGGAATCTCCATGTCCAAACACCAAAGGTCCTTGTCCCCGACTGGTTTTTAGTCGATCAATAAAGATGTCAGTGGCCAATGGCTGGGCAAAGGGAGATGGGGCAGAACCCTTAGAGTTGAGCAGGCTAGAACACAGGGAAGGGAAAAGGGAGATTGCCGTGAGTCTGGAAAGAAGGATGGAACACAGGAGCTACAGAGAGGAAGCCAACCAGCCATGTGAGAATTCAGGTGAGTGGCTGCTAGCCACTTCCTGGATTGGACATGGGGTAGCAGGTGAAGGTTTAGGAGTGTCCACCTTTTGAGGTAGCCAAAGCATTTTGAAATCAACTGGGGTGTGTGTGTGTGTGTGTGTGTGTGTGTGTGTGTGTGTGTGTGTTCTCCATTCGAGAATCCAAAAGAGTTCCTGGGCAGATGGCTGGAAGCACGTGGCCCACCAGGAGTACAAAGTGGTATAGCCCAAACTCAGTGCTACAAAGAACAGACAACATAGATGTACTAAATATTCCCAGGACCTACCCTAGTTCCTGGAACCACTGAACATCAGGGGAGTGTACAACATAAATGAGGTAGAGGAAAAAGACCAAGAAAAGAGGTTCAAGTACTTGGCATGTTGGGAGGTATAACAAGTTACATGGGGGACCTTGAACTTCATCACTAAGACAGGATAGCACTTTTCTCATCACTGTCTATAAGGCACCCCCAGGGAAGCATCGTTCATCCTCTATGTGCTCAGGGTGTTGAAAAATATGTGTTGAATAGAAACACATACCATGGAGAGACTATTAGATGCACAATTGTACAATTTCTTATTACATAAGAATTTCATAATTTCAGTGAAAATGAACCTCAAACATTCCTACATGGCAGTTTAAACAGGCATTGCCTTTCAGGCACAGGAAGACTGTCAGTCTTTGCTTATGTCACTTGCAACCTCAGAAGGCATGAGCTAACTGATGAATTCAAGAAAGCCACTTGAAAGGTTTGAGCTTATCTCATTTTTAATCAGTTCTTGTTGCACAAATGGGCATGTTTCCAAGGAAGAGCCAGCAAAGAATGCTCTTCTCTCAATGTGGAGGCACTTAACAGCCAGGCATTGTCATGCATGCCTGTTGTCCCTGCACAGCAAAGAAAGGCAGGAGGATCATTGCTGTGCATGCCTTCTATCTCTGCATGGCAAGGTGAGGATCACATGTTTTAGGTCATTGTGGGCTACACACTGAGGATATGTGAAAAACAACAACAGCGACAAAGAATTAATTATTTCAACCTGACCCCAATAATATAGTATGGCACATGACTTTGAACTCAAAATGGTAACTTAAATGCTAACATGTTTTTTTTTGCTTGCTATCTATCCATCTATCTGTCTGTCTGTCTATTTTTATTTATTTAATTTTGAGACAGTGTCACTCTCTGTAGCCCTGGCTGTCCTGGAGGATACTATATAGACCATGCCAGCCTCAGATTCAAAGAGATCTGCCTGCCTCTGCCTCTGAGTACTGGGATTAAAGGTGTGGTTGCTCATTGGAACCTCTCTACTAAGGAATGAGAAAATCCCATATTACATAACATCTCCTCATTACATCTACTTCTGGGAAATACTATTATGGCTGTTTAGTCTAACAGTCTAACCTAGGTCTACTTGGAACATACAAGATCTCCCATTCACTCTAATCCATAGCCATGTTCCCAAAGTGTCAAGATTCAATGAGAAACCTGAAATTGGTTTTATGAATCAACAGCTAATTTTAAGAACTAAATTAAGAACCTATTCAAGATCACTTCTCTGATAGGAAAGGAAGGGTGGGTTGGAATAGGGATATAGTGTGTGGGTAAAGAAGACCAAATGAATCAGGTTCTCTCTCTCTCTCTCTCTCTCTCTCTCTCTCTCTCTCTCTCTCTCTCTCTCTCTCCTTTCTCAGTTGAAAGAATACTGTTGAAAGATTCTTAATGCTTTATACAACTGAAACTACGAATGGAACAGAAGAAATTGAGGTAAGTCTTCCTAAAATTCTCATGTGTTCTCTCTGCTGAAAGCTTAGACATAGGCTGCTAGTCAACCATTCTGTCAGTAACAGTGCTCCCTCCCTGCAGACTTACCCACACTGAGACAGCACACCCCTGAAAAGGACTTACAGAAAGGACAGCTGCAAGTGGTTGCCAGGAGAGCTGACAATGTTCCAGACACATTCTGCATAAGGATGGTAATCTGCTGGGTAGCCAGGACTATTGAAGATGCCATCAGCCAAGTAGAGGGTTCCACCACAAGCTGAAAGGTGAAAAAAACAAAAGGGGTCAAAGGGCAAAGACCAAATAAAAGACACCACAAGCTACAAGCAGAAGGGCATTAGAGCCAGTATCTGCAATGAAGGACAAAGCACTTCCATTCCACATTAAGAAGCTACTGTGCCACATACAGTAACAGAGGGAGGATTGCAAAAACAGAAAACCAAGAACTCCACAGTATGGTGGACCAAAGGGGATCCTTTCCTAAAAGCCTTTCTCCATGTGACCTAGAACTTTAGGTAATAAAAGACTTGTTTTTAATGTTGGCCAGGATGATCTTCAACCCTGGCCTGGAAGAGAAGGTACTTTTTCCTGGCTGCCATGAGAAAAGAAACTTTCCAGCTTTTCCCTCTGGAGGAGGGCAGTGAAACACACTGTTCTTCACCTTTCTACACTTTGGTTTTAATTGCCCCTCCTGGCCAAGAACTGCAGTGCTGGATGGCATTTCTTTCCTTTCCAGCTTATATGCCTTACTACGCAGTGGTAAGGTCCATGCAGCCAGACCTACCTAACTCCACCATCAAGAAGAGAAGACAGAAGAATAACCATGAGGCTGCGCATCCATAAGAGCTTCCACCAAACTGAGAGTCATGGAGTACCTCAGCAAACACATTGCTGTGAGAGTAGAGAACAGGTCTCCCAGATGATAAGGTTTAGCTAAGAGATGGCCAGGTTTCCAACTGAGTCTCCCCACTTCTAGACCTCATGGTTGTCAGAATGTAGACACTGACTTATAAAGAGGGTAGAGGGGAAATTAAAGGAACTAGCTCCCAACTTTAAATGAAGAGAGCCCCAAAGAACAATCCAAAGGTTTCTATCACATGTCTGCTAACCCTGAGGTCATCTGTTAATGATGTTATGAAGTCATCTTACTTACCTGATGTTGATGCAGAATAGATGGCACGGAAACCCTCAAAAGAGCGTACAGAATCAGAGACAAACCTCACTGTCAGAGCACTGCCAAATGATATAATGGGATGAGGCAGGGAGGTACCACAGTAACGGCCTAAAGGGTGAAGAGAACCACATGGAGGTGAGTGACGGCATGGCAGAGACCACACATAGCTTAACTAGGCACATACAAAAAATCACAATGAGAGCCACTTACATCAACATTGTGTTTGAGACAATGCCTGACCACTAAAGATAAATCTCAAACACAAGGATAACCAGGATGATTTATAAACCCAATAGAAAACAATATGAGAACAGAGGAAAGTTGATATGACCAGGTTCCAGATGATGGACTAGGTTACATGGGTTCAATACCTGGCTTGTCATTTACTAGCTATGTAACCTTAGACAAGTAACTTAGGTGCTCTGTGACTCAGTTGCCCCATGTGAAGTGGAGAATATATTAGAAATAATTAAATCCATGTCATAAGGATGCAAAGATCTAGTGCCTACTTATAAAGTACTTAGAACAGTACTCCCCAGGAGGTAGCTGGGTAGGAGTCTGCATTATATAACACATCCTGGTCCAATGTGAATGGATTAATATCTCAAACATTATAAAGAGGGGTGTGCCTGGGGCTTGTTCTTTGTCCACTATTCTCTCAGGCTCCATTCTGGGCACAGGAATAAGCATTGAAGCCTCCACTAATGGAGCTTGTCCTCTGCCAGGGAGACTTTTCCAAGGTAAAGACTCATGGAGAAAGCTTAAAGCACATGAGGTTATTTTGCCTGAACCATTTTAAGAGCTACATCGCACACTTTCTCAAGATGTCTAGCACACCAACTGGTGGACTTTTAATTAAGTAAATTAATTAATTTTAAAATGATTTCCTCCCACTGGAGACAGAAGAAACATGTCCAGTGGAATATAACAAATATTTTTAGGTACTAACCAGAAGCTTCTGAAAGAATTTTGTCTAATGCTGAAATAGTCTTTGTTCTACTACCAACACTGCCTCAGATTGTTATTTAGAATCTGCAACTTATATTTTAGAAACAAATTAAAATACACAAAGTACATTTTGAGCATAAATAAGTTGAACTTTATGAGCCCCACATTATACAGCTTTCCTACCCTTTGATTATTTTTATGTGGTTTGAGGCTCTTCATGCTTATTGAAAACATGGTAACCTTGAATACCTTGAATGTCATCACTGTGAAAGCATGTGTACATGTGTTCCTGCTCATGTACACATGAGTGTGTGCGTGTGCACGTACGCGCGCGTGTGCGCGCACGCACACACACACACACACACACACACACACACACACACTACATGTCAAGACTACAAATGAAGTGACCGAGTCTCTGGTACCTTGGACAGGTGCATCATAGTCGCTGCCATCCAAAATTTCTACAAAGTCCCGTGTACAATCTGTGCTGTTTTGAAGTTGAAAGTGAGTAAAGGAGAGAGTAATATGATTGACTGTAGAAAAAAAGAGAGAAGAGTGTTGGTAATTTAATAAAACACTGGCAAGCAGAACAGAGAGATTTTTGCCCCTGGTACTCTCAGCTGAGGCTTTTCCAGCAAGGAAACAAGCAAGGAATTTGGCAGCTTTGCACAGGGGTGGGGTGGGTAAACAGAGCTAAGGGCTCAGCTTCTTGCTAAAGGGCTTCCTTTGAAGAGTAACAGAATCAATGCTTTTGAAAACGCCTGTAGAATCCAAAATGCCAGGCATAGTAAATCAGGACTCTTGGATAGGATCATCCCAGCGACTTCTGGAGACATCTTATTGGAAAACATAACCTTAGGCTTGCTTTGTTTCATTTTGTTATCTTTTGCTCTATTTTGTGTTGTTTGCTAGCCATTGCTGTGTTCCTCTCAGAAGCATTTTCCTAAACAGATACGTTTTCTTAGGTTGTGATTCCTTACATGCACTTGTGCTAACACATCCTTTCCCCCTGGACATAGCTCCCAGCACACTCAAGTTTATTTAGAGGTCAGAAGCAGCACCCTAGAGCTTCTGAATCATCCATCAAGAAAGCTTTGAGTCATGTAAGGAACAGTCAGTGCCCAGATTACACTTTCCTTTTGTTGTCCTTTATAGCATTTCTAATCTTCACAAAGAGATCTTTTCCTGTTGCTGTCCTTGCAGGAGTGAGAACTTTCATCTGGATGTTTTTGCAGCTCACTAGAAAATAATCAGGAGGCACCAAACTGCTGAGCTCAATGCAGGGGGCTTCTTTATCTGGGCTTTGCTGGGGCTCCACCCTCTCAAAGTGCAAAGGCTAAGGATTACATCATCCAACAGCTCTTACTTTTTATGCACATTTTATGAAAGTGTTAGATAATATTTAAGGCCAGTTCTTTTACGAATTATTTTGTGTGGGAACCTGATTAGCCTAAGTGACTATCCTATCTTCACAAGGTCATTAATTAAAGAACAGAGAAGAAAATTTAATGGTTTTTCCACATGTGTCTTAAATCACAACTTCTTCCTGGAAACCTTAAAGGAGGGTAGGGTTCAGATGAAACAGGATTCATAATGGGGCCTGGAATAGTAGGCTTGGAGTCATTCTGCCATGCGTATAAGGGCCATCTCATTTTCTCTGCCTGGAAAATGTGGACGGACTATAACCATATCACATAATAGAATTCTAAGATCCCAAAAAGAAGAGAAAGTAAGTATTTATTGAGGGCTTCTAGGCCTCACTGATTTCATAAATATATACATTGCAGGAGAGATCAGGTTTTACAATTAGTTTCCCTTTTAGTGATCAATAACTTGCGACCTTGTATCCTCCAACTGTAAGGTATTTCTCCAATCTCTATCCTTATCATTCGTGTATTCATTCACCATCTACCATGCTCAGAAACACATGTCAAAAGCTGTTTATCTATTAGTTACTTTTGCATAACTTCAATCCCACATGCCTTCCAGTGCAACAAAGATGAACAGAACTACTCTTTAACAGTATGGGGGTCCTACCTATGGTTTAGTGCATCAAAGGCAGGTAAGTATTCTAGCAACTTCATCCACAGTCCTTTGTCTTTTTGTTTGTTTGTTGTTGAACAAAGCATCTCACTGATCTCAGAGTAGCCTCCAGCTGGCTATGAATAGAGGGTGATGTTGAACTTCTTACTTTAGTGTGCGTTGGAATGACAAACATGTGATACCACTTTTGATTCATTTAGTTCTGGGGATCAAACCCAGGGCTTCAATGGTGATAGGTGGGAACTCAGTCCACTGAGCTCTCACCAGCCCTCAGTTTGTTTGTTTGTCAGAGACAAGGTCTCCATATGCTACTCAGACTAGCCTTGAACTTACTGTCGAGACTAGGCTGTCTCCAACTCAAACTCCTTCTGCCTTAGCCTGCAGAATGCTAGGATTACCACATCCAGTCCTAACAATTCTTTTAAATTAATATGAATCAGTTTAAAAATTCTTTCTTACTAAACCAGAAATGGCTGTTTTCATGCACCTCAGGAGCCAGGACTTGCAGAAGAAGAAGCCAATCCTCGGTTGCTACCATGGATATTAAATGGAACTCACAGCCTTATCTCCCAAGAGAACTCCTTGCCCCAGACTCCCCTCCTTTTTATTTTTGTTACTTACATGGAGGTTGAGCTTCAATTATCCAGGTACAGTTTTGGTTCTGTGGATAGTTGGCAGGGAACAGTGGAGAGGAGATACTATCTGAAGAGTCGGTAATGATGTGGGCTCCGCACTCTGGAAAGCACAGACACACATGTCATATATTTTTGCTACCTATCAACTATACCAAACAATCATTAGGTGTGTAAAAACGCAAATACATTCTTCTTATTTCCATAGCACATGCCAAGGAGACTGCATATAAGCCATCAGATAACAAGAAAGCACTTTACGATTATAATGTCTTTCAATTACAAGAAGTGGGAATAAACGGTATAGAACAATACATTAAATGGTTGTGAATTATTTGAATTATTCAGCCAACATTCTGGCCTTGATTCACTTCCTTTGTTTATTCATAATGGGGATAATTTATTCATAAGTGAGTTTTTTTTTCCCTCTAGAAAACACTCCATGTATAAAGATGATTGCAAGTTAAACAGAGATGCTCTATGCTCTGTGGGAACCAAGGAGAGGAGGGTGTGTTGCAGGGCTGAGTCCTGGTGAGGGTGAGAAGAGTGGTAGAGGGAATGTATAGCCTGAGCAAAGACATGGGTGAGGAGGAAGGCCATATTGATAGCCTTGACTAAAGAATGGGAGGCTCAAGAAGAACTGGAAGCAGCATTGTAAAAGGGTCAGGGCTGGTTTGGGGACTGTAGTTAATAGTTTTAAGGGCTTGCCTTTCATCTTCTAAGCCACACGGAGAAAGGACAGCCATGAGGACTCTCAATGTGATCAGAGTGCATCTCTTACAAGTTACTTGGGAGTGTTAAATACTGCTTTGTCTTTGAAATCACTGAGAATGACTGAGCACACCCAATGTCTTGCTCTAATGGCTCCTGTATACCTTGGGGAGGACTGACTCAGAAATTGTCTCCATCTAGGACTGTTCACTAATAAGAGACCTATAAGTCTCCTAATATAGATATAGACAGGGATATGTTGACTAAGCAGGTAGACATTATTGTGGGTAAAGTCTGTGAGATAGCTAAGTAGGTAATGGCACTTGCCACCAAGCCTGCCAAATGAGTCCAATCCCTGAGACCCAGATGGTAAAAGGAGAGGACTGAGTCCCCTAAGTTGTCCTCTAACATCTACATGTACGCCAATACACACACACACACACACACACACACACACACACACACAAGTAAATACATGTACAATTGTTTTAATTAAAAAATTATTTGAAGTAGATGATCTGAGCCACCTAGATAAAACTCAAGGCTCTATTTAAACCAGTTAATGGTCCCTCTAATCTCTGTATTCCTTCCCTGTCTAACGATTTGATAAAGATTAATCTCTGAGAAAATTCTGGTGAATGGCAATGGGTGAAAATGATTGGGAGAGGAAATTGAGATATTGAGACAAAAACAATAGAAAACTATAAGATTCAGCAATGAGGAAAACCACTCCATGTAGGTAGAACCTGACTCGCACAGTTGTGTGTCTCCTTGGATAGGTGCTAGGCAAATTAATTTGGCTAATTCTATTTTACGTATCACTGGTACTAGACCATTAAACATTATGCTAAAAACACAGCACTTAAGAGATACATATCCTAAGACATAACCATCATCATTTAAGGTAGATGAAGATAAATAAAATGTTTGAATAGTTAGAATACTTACACATCTTTCTATCTGAACATTTGCACGTTAAGTTGGAAACTGTGATAAGTTTCTGAAGACTGGTGTCATTATACCACTAAGGAGGGCTCAGGTGACCCACAGGATACTTGCCTTCCCTGAATTGAGCTCGGAAGCCCCTGCTGTGGCTGGAAGATCCAGACTGGAATCTTACAAAGAGGCTGTTTCCTGAAGAGGCGATGGAGTTAGGTGGCTGCTGTCTTCCACACACACTGGCGACACGAGTGTTTGCAGAACTTGAGCCATCATATGTCTACAAAGATGGAAGACAGAAACTGTTTTAATACTCCAAGTTTACATGGATAAGACTCATATTCTGTGGGCTATCTGCATATCAATGAACTAGTAAAAGACCACACTGGCTAGGTCTAGAACAATTGGCTTTCTTTCATTATCTTGCTGTAGAGTTCCAGAGACATGTGTGAGTAATTGGTCCTTTCTAGAGACACTATAACGATTTTGGTGTGAGGTTTACTGCTAACACCACTATCACCTCTCTAAGCAGAATAGATGAGAGATAAAGAACAATCATTCATTGTTAGAAACACAACATTCTTAGGACCCTTTGCCCCTTGGAGGATCATGGGTAATGAGAAAGAGAAATGACAGAGTTCTTCTAATAACGTGAGTGAGATGAGCTTGGTTTAAGGAATTACCTCATTCAAAGACATCTATTAAATTCCATCCCTGTCCAGCACTATGCTGAAACTGCTCCAACCTACATTTTGTGTCAGTGAAGTGAAGTTTATATCATGTATGCCCAAATCCCTACATCACTCTGTGAAACTCAAATGTCCTCATCAGTCTGGTACTCTGAGCTAACATGAGTTTCTGAACACTTACATGTGAACCAGTGATAAATGAGTCCCTTCTATTTGTATGGCAGTACTTACTACCACTAAGTATATATTCTGACTTATTCTGAAATGTATTCAACCTTTCTCATTTGATTCTTCCAAGCAGTTTCTCTACCTATATCTCTATTAACAAGCTCATAGACATTCTAAGTCATATACGTTACATAACTCCTAAGAGAGAATGAGTTGCACTGAGTCAGAAAACTAGACTTAAAACTCTTATTTTGTCCAATATATCAGTTGAACAGAGTAAATATATTGATATGAGTAAGTATCTGAAAT
This sequence comes from Grammomys surdaster, assembly GCF_004785775.1. NCBI lineage: Eukaryota > Metazoa > Chordata > Mammalia > Rodentia > Muridae > Grammomys > Grammomys surdaster. Next base: position 8,600,572 of record NW_021604604.1, on the reverse strand, counting down.
AAGTTAAATTAATGATGATTATCTCATTCAAAACCAATTGCAATCTATATTTTGTTAAAAATTTTGGGGCGATAACAGACTGTTTAAGAATCTAAAGTAAGGAAGGTATTCATAGGTAACTTGGAAAATCTAGTGCTAGCTATAATCAGAATACTTTCACATAAGCAAGGTTCGGAGGGCATTCTGAGTTGATTTGTGCAAGCATGTGAATAAGAAGACAATAAGATTTAAATTCCCAGAAAAAGGGACCAGGCTTTTAGAGTAAAAAATACAAAGTCAATGTGGTTCTAGAACAGTGCTTCTTTCTCCCTTCCCCTCTTATCATTTAATGTTCATATTTCAAATCCAAACATTCAATAAGCGAAACTTTAAAAATTATTTTTTATTCAACCAACATTGACTGAAAATTGAATAATATTCTTCTAGCCAATTCAAAATATGATTTTCAGTACTGATCAGTTTGACCAGTCTTTTATTCTCTGCAGAGAGCATTCAGCCATAAACAGGACATCTGGCTCACACCTTTTCCTACAAGCTCAGAGAATATCCAGGAAGAGGGGAGCAGATATGATTGTAGAGTCAGCAACTAAGGAGGACTGCTGTAAAGCAGTATCTTCTGGACATGATTGGGTCTTTGCACCCATAAACTCACATAACTGTGGTTGCCTGCATAAGATCTGTACAAGATCAAGTTAGTTAATATCTCAACATGGATAAGGGAGGGACTCAAAAGGCTCCACCCCCGAGGTTAGGAGCTACTGGTAACTGATGAATGACAGAAAAGGGTGAGGCAAATTTCTCCAATGCTATGGGCCTTGTTCATGCACCAGTGTATAGGTCTCAAATGTATGAGCAGCACTACACTCAGCTGGTCATTCTCAGGTCCAAAATAACCTCCAATTCCCCAAATTCCAAAGGCACTCAAAATACCCAAAAATGGGCTCAACCTGAACTATAAGAGGCTTTCTGATGGTTAGTTAAAAACCAGCACTCTTCAGGAACTTGTGAAATGAATTCTTGTCCACCAAGATAAGTCGTTTCCTTTACCTCTGGCAGAAGAGATATATGGCTACCTGTGATGCCTATCAACACATCGAAGCTGTTGGCTTCCAAATTCTTTCAGTATCCAGGTGCTTGTTGCACATTTCAAAGTCCATGCTAGTGAGCTAGCCTTTCTCCCCTCCCCCTCTTTCTAAACTGCTTACAACCCTTTCTAAACTCCTAAACTCCTTCCAGCTCTTACAACCCTATGACCCAGCTACCCATTCTCTTTATAGACCTGCTATCCTCCATGCGTTTTCTCTGTGATCTGCTCCTGCTTCTCTCACTCTGTTTTCTCTATTCTCTACCTAGGCTCCTCACCCCTCTCTTACAGATAGCCCTGGCCAGGTCTAGTCTGCCTGCTATATTCAGTCTGCTTCTTTCTCTCTGTGCTCTGGACTCTTCCAGTAGCCTCTAGCTGTTCACTCTCTTACATATACAATAAAATCCTTCCCTTTCACCATACCATGGAATAGTCATTTTGTCCATTTATACAGTTATTAAGCAAGCAAGCAAACAAACAAATCCAAAAAGTTTTGAAGAAGGATTCAGGACAAGTGGGAGGGGTTCTGAGGAATGATTATGATCAAATTAAATTGTGTATGTATAAGGAGAATTGCAAAATAAATAAACCTTGTTTCCAGTCCGATTGCTTCTTTTAAACAAATAATAGCCAAAGCAACATATAAATTATCACAAACACACCCCCTAATTCGTTTAATTTCTTCAACTCTGGTAAGATACTAGACTCTAATAGGTATATTCTAACTTCCCAAATAATAGAAATTTGAACCTCTCCAAGTCCACACTTAAAAAGATAACAAAGCTCTAGTTTAATTTCTGCTGCTGTGATTAAAATACCCTGATAAGCAATTTAGGGAAGAAATGGGTTTCTTTCAGTTTATAACTCCAGTTTACAGCCTACCATTGTGGAAAAGTCATAGCGGGAACCTCAAACAGCTAATCATAGCACATTCAAGAAAAGAGTAGAGAGAAATGAATGCATGCAAAGCCCCTTCCTCCTTGCTTGTGCTCAGCTTGATTACTCTTATACAGTTCAGAACATTTTACCTAAGGAATGGTGCCACCCAAAGTGGACTGGTGCTATGTCAATTAATTAAAACAAATCCTCCATAAACATGTCCATAGGCCAACCCAATGTAGACAATGCCTCTTTGAGATTTTTGTACTTGAACTGAAGTTATGGACCAATAGCACACCAAATGTGTGTGTGTGTGTGTGTGTAGTAATTTTATAAGCACTACTACAAATGCCTCAAGTTGGAGTGCACCAACATGATTTTCTTTAAAATAAAGTAAGACTGATGTGCTTGTTATGATATCACACCCTATCCAAGGTAAGCTAGTAACTCATCCAAGATCACACAGCTAGTGAGCATGAAGATTCACTCATCAAATTCTATATAATATTGCTTCTTTTAAAGTATTTGTGATAGCTGGTTTATTGTCATGTCCTTGTAACCCCAGAATTTGGAAGATATCATAAATTCAAGCCTATAGTGGCCTATAATAATAAAACACTGGTTATATAAATAAATATTTTATGCATATTAATCATCATTTGGTAAAATTCCAAAGCCTCAGACTATCAATGGGTCAGTATTTAAAACTGCATTTGAAATATCAATTCTACTTGAGAGTGCCTTCAACCTTTGCAATATTAAGACGATGGTGTTGTATTTCAATTTTTAATTTGCAAAGTTATAAAGAAACACTTAAAGAAAGAATATATGAGAAATGCTGTTCATGCTTATTTAACACTCTACTGCCATAAAACTATCAATATGTATGGTCCTTTATTTCTACTTAGTTCCCAAAGCAGAGTTAGCAATTGTATCACCATTGGAGATCTATCTATCTATGTATGTATCTATCTATGTATCTATGTATCTATCTATCTATCTATCTATCTATGAAGAAGCTGCCCTCTCCCACAAGAGGCGGATTATAAAAACCAAAGTAGGCTCAACAGGAAGAAGTTCATCACAGGGGGTGAAAGTATGGCTCCTTTCAGGTACCCCATGGTTGTTTTCATGACAGATTTTCTATATTCTGGGTCCAGGGAGAGAGTGGCAGGGGTACAGTCAAACAGGGCATAGCCAACTCTACATACTCAGCTCCCAGGTGCCTTTCTCTGGCACTGTGAGAGAAGTGGGGAAGGATAAGTCGGGCCAAGGCTTTGGACTTATCCCACAGCCCAGAGTATGTTAGATACATTATACAATATGTCATCTCTTTGCATAGCCTCAGCCCTAGCCAGAGCAGGAACTGAGCTAATGGATTAGGAATTTTCATGTTTGACATTTCAATATCATGAAATTTGACTAAATGTCAATCATCTCCAGGTTAATACATGTTCCCCTCATCATACATCAAGTGGCATTAGGAAGAAAATCATTCCAGTGAGAAACTTACATCCTTTCTGGGTGACATTTACATTTCTGGGAGGAGGGGCTGTACATTCAGAGTCTTACAGAATGGCTATTCGAGAAAATGCAATAAAAATCTTTTACTTTGTTGTACATGATATGTTGATGTAAGTATTCATTATTAACAAACTATATGATCTATTGAAATATTGATGACAGATTATTTTTAGATGGAAAGATAATCTCATTTAGCAAAATATCTTTAATTAGCTTCGATGTGGGACTGGAATAATGGAGGTAATGCTTCCTCTTTGAGGGACACGTCCCTCCCTATCTTGTGCTTCCTAATCATTACTCAGCCACCTACTCTGTGAAATGGAATTCATATGAGTCTTTATCACATACTATTTGGGAGAAGTAAATGAGTCAAAAGAATTAGGAGAGTTTCAGGTATATGTTGGTGTGTAACAGATAGCTATTAAAGAGCACAAATCTTTATGACAAAACATCTTAAATCTTTCCTCTAGCTCCCAACCCAGTGGATCAGTATGCTGTCAGTTTGCTCTGGTGTATCTTTGTTTCTGTCTCTTCTCCTCATGCCTCAAGCCTCCTCTGGGTGTCTTAGTATTTTGCTCTTGCTTTGATCACTTTTTTTTTTTTCTTTTTGACTTGGTTTTGTGTCATCTTTCAGTTCAGTCTCCAAACAACTACCACTATACCATATGCTGTCTCTGAAGTATAACAAGGGAAAGCTGAGCAGCCCTTCAGGTATGCAGATTACATCAGAGATAAGCAGTCATTGATGGCTACCCTTGAGAACAGAAGAACATGTAACTGATGTGGCTGCTAGTAAGAACTGTACCCTGGAATACCTGCTCTGCTCTGTTCATGACCCAGAAGTGATTAAACGGCTCATGATTACCTGATGACCATGATCAACTATCAGTCACCACTTATAACCCAAAGCTCATCCTGATTGCAGGGCGAAAATGGATTGCAACTTTGACAGTAGCATATACTTCTCTTTCTAAAACTTCCAAGTTCAGCTTTGCATGAGGAGAAATTGGGAATGTATAGTGTGTGCTTTTATTTCCACTTGTGGCACTCTACTTTTTGTTCCCTCATTTGTAAGTCTTCTGGGAAATAGCAGAACAATGCAACTGTAGCATGGTCAAATGTGTTAGGTCAAGGCTGGTGAAATGGCTCGGCAGGTAACAGTACCTGCAGACAAGCCTGATGACCTGAGTTCAAGCCCTGGGATCCACTCACATGGTGGAAGGAGAGAAACGGTTCTAATGAGTTGTCTTCTGACCTCCATATGCATACCCACATTACACAAAATTAATACATAAAAGTGTGCTTAAAATGTTAATTTCATTAGGTTGATCCATTGAAGACTGAAAAAAACCCATATATCTTAAAATTTGTAAGTGAAGACTGTTTATGATTTAATGATGATCATGGGCAAAGAGCTGAGGATTCAGGATCCAGTTCTGTGTTCTGAAGGTCGACGATGTAAAGTGATAAGTAGGACCTTTAACATAGAGTGACTAATCATGCTAGAAGTAGCAGTAATGGGAAATTTGGCAGTAACAGTGAAATCACAGTATGCGGCACCTATAAGCACCACCAAAACAGTTTGTAAATCAGTTCTTATGGCCTCATTTTGCAGCTTGGAAATTTAAAAGACTTAGAAAATGTAAATGACTTGGAATCAAATAGTTAATAGTAGCACAGAACAGTACAAATCATCTCTTCCTGACAACATATTGATTATCATTAAACAAAGGGGAAAGGTAAATCAAACTGCATTCATTTAGCTCAATATTAAGAGGCCAGAGTTCTATGAAGTGATATGAGTTCCCCATGACCTTTTAGAAAGATAATCATTGGAGCTTCCTGCGTTTTGAAGACTGCAATAGGGGATCCTTGAAGGTTGTGATGGCTGAACTCGATTGTCAACTTGACTTCATCTAGAATTAACAAGGACCCCAGCAGCTGGGCACACCTGTGAGGGGGATCATTTCTTGGTTGGATCATTTGAGGTCATAAAACTCACTCAAACTCTGGGCCACACCTTCCTTCTGGTAGAAGCTCACATGAGAGCATAAGGAAGAAGGACACTTTTGCCCTTTTGCCTGCTTTCCCTCATTCTAACTGGCAATTTCATCTAGCCTGTTCCTTTAGAGAACCCTGACTAATAAAGGGACATTTAGAAAGTCTTGTGTTGGTCTCCTTGTGGATTTCAGAGTGTTTGACATCTGTCATGCATTCCATGGAACAGGCACTGCATTCCCAGCATGGCTAATTTTTCAAGGTGTCTAACAAACAGCCCAGTGTGTAGGCTAAGAAATAAACCTAAAATTTATACTCCTGACTGCTAAATCTGCCTGTGCTCTTGGACCTGGGTATGATAGTTACTGTAAGCTGCCTTTCCCGGGCCTAAGTGCAGATCTCTAGCACAGCACAGCCTGCCACTCCTGTCCTGACTCCATGTAGCCACCTGGTCCTTACTCTTTACTAGATTTGAACTCTGGCAACTCATGTCTCTGCTTAAGTGAATAAAATCTTAACAAAGTAAAAGAAACATGGAGAAGGGCAATATATACAGAAGGGGAGGGTAAAAGAACTATTCATATCTGTCAGGTCCAAAGGAACCTCGGATTCCCCAAACTCCAAAAGGCACTCCAAATATCGAGAAAGGGGCTCAACCTGGATAATAAGTGGGTTTCTGGAAGTTCAATAAAAACCAGCATTCCTCAAGAACTTGTGAAGCCAGCTTCCCTCTACTTCTCTTTTCCCTTACTTCAAGCAAAAGAGACAGAAAGCTCTCCAATTAACATGCACCTCTGGCACCTCTAGATATCAATGTCCCTATTCACAAGTATTTGTCATACATTTCAATGCTCTCTTCCCGGTCTCCTGCCTTCCCCCACTTCTTATAACCTAGGTCTATCCTCACTAAACTTTTTCTATTCTCTCCTGTTACTTCCCCCTCTCTCGCAGATAGAACTGGCTATGTCTAGTCTGCTGGCCGTGTTCAGTCTGCTTCTTTTTCTACCTGTTCTAGACTCTTCCAGATGCCTCTGTATATCTTCTATCCTTGATGCACAGCAGAACCTCCTGATAGCCTGGAGCAGTTGTGTCATTAGTTTATACAATATCAAGGCACAAAATCAACCTTGAGAACAGAGAACTCATGAGCCACCTCCATGTTATATGTGGTAGCATAGCCGCTAATGGAATTCCCAGCTTCAAATCTGGCTCCAAGAGAGAGGAAGTACTAGATGACAAAGAAGGGAGTCTCTCAGGATGTGGTCCAAGCTGTGAGAGTCATAGTTGTAATCAGGGAAGGATATGGAAACATGACTCCTTATGGTGGCTTTTTTTTTTTTTTTTTGAGGGGAGAAGAGAGGAAGGAAGCTAGACTTCCACATTTGTGATATTTCCCAGTATACTGTTCTGAAATGGAAAACCAAGTTAAATTAACAACCTTCCATCTCAGTTCAGGACTCCTGTTCCTAAGCTGATATTGTGTACTATGCTACTCAGCCTTCACATTTTTCAGAAGACTAAGAGATGTAAAGGGGTCTGTGAGCAGGGCTGTAAATATCCCTCAAGAAGGAAGTGTTTAAGAACACTGAGCCAACATGAACATCAAACACGATAAATACCCTGGCCCATGAACGGAGAGCTGTGGCTTCAGCTCAACTCCTTGCTCTGCTTTGGCATAGCTACTGGAGATTCATTTGACATGGGCGTGGAAATGGCTAAGCAGACTATCACAAGTGAGTCACAAACCAAACATTTCAAAGCTCTTGCTCAAGCAGCTCAGTGCAACCTAAAATGTCTGATGGGAATCAAGAAAGAAGAGGAGAAGGGAGAGAAGAGGAGAGAGAATGGGGTGGGCCTAAAAAGGAGAGAGAAGGGGGGGAGGGTGACTGTCCTAGATTCATTGTAAAACAGTAAATATTTAAAGAAGACTGTTGTCCTTTCTGTCTCTGAAACTCCAGTTATCTGTTATTTATTCCTGCTTCCCTTTGGTTCCCTCTGGGAAATGACTGTGTTTTAAAAGTAAGCATATCATGGGCTGCATCACGGGGAAGGGGAGGGGAAGATAAAGATGGACCCTGCCTTAGATGCCTGTTCTGTTGAGCCCTGGGTGCTGTGGGCAGATAATGTGAACAGGCTCTGCTGTGTTGCAGTGAGGCTCTAGTCTGGATTGTTTCAGTTCAGATCAGACACTTGGCTTCCTTTCCCTTAGATAGGCACCAAAAGCTTCAGGAAAAACAAACAACCTAAACTGAACCAGTTAGGGATTGCTTGCCTCCTCCTCCTCCTCCTCAGTTCTCTAGCTGTTTGCCCAAGTGTATTACTCTTTGCAAATATTAGGCAAGATGGCCTGTGCTCTGCTTGCTTTTTTAATCTGCGCTGATTCTCACAAGGCAGACATTCCATTGCGATGAGCACAGAAGCTGCTGGAAACGGAGGTCAGCCTCTCAGGGGCCCTAGGTGTCCCCTCAGCTTCCCTCCCTTCTCTCCCTTCCCCCCTCAGTCTGTCCCTCCTCCTCCTTCTCACACTGAGCACAAGCCATTTTCTCCCAGATCAATAAGAACTTACAGACCCAGAGTACCTAAGGCTCAGAAGAGAAATTCTAATGAAGCAATTAAACTGGCAGTTGGAGGTCACTTTAACACTTAGCCTTCAGGAAAGAAAACATAATGGAGTCACTTTCCCCTGATGACCGCACAGAGCCACCCCCAGCCAGCAGATCCTAACTGCCTGGCATTAAACACTCATGACTTATCATTCTCCAAAGCCAGAGGAGAGCTAATGCCAGGCTGGAAAGCAGGCGAGCAGGAAGCACAGACATTTTACTAAATTATGTGAAGCCCAGTGTGGGTCAGCTGTGTGTGGGAACATCAACATTTTAATAGAAGTTTTGAAAGACATCAGTTTCCCTCCCTTTTCATTATAGCAGAATGAAATTCTAGACAGTACGTCTGTGCCATGTTTTTAAAGTCCTCATGCAGCTCAAAATGATGAGGTCCTATGTCAGTAACAGTGTCAGGACTCAGCTGACTGTGGCACAATCCCACAAGTGTCCTCTGCAAATCTTAAAATGCATGGATCCCAGCAGGAGTACAGATGGCAAGGACTCATTCACTCATATATTCACAGTGTGTCACTTAGGAGGAATCCATGCATCAGATTGCCGCCTATGGGTACAGACTGCTGTGGGTTCTATGAAAGAAGATGGATGGTATGTATTAATTTATTGCCTTAGTTAATTGTGTGTCACAGCGACAGAACACCTGATAGGAACAACTAAAGAGGGAAGGTTGTATTTGGCTGATGGCCCTAATTTTAATTTTTAATTTGTTTCCTCCGCATGCTGAAGTTTGAATTTCATTCCTGGTGCTCCTGCTTGGGGCTATTGATGGACTTGCCCTACCTTCTAGATGAGCTGTCATCTGTACACAGAGAGAGAGAAAGCTGAGACTGCCACTCAAACCCCAGTGTGCTTACATCCCAGAGGCTGAACATGAGAGGTCCTGAGAGTCAGACTTTGACATGATACTGCCCTTACTGTCCATTGTAACCTCCTTTCCCTCTTCCTTCTCACAAGCTCAGGTTCAAAGTGGATGTTCCTCTCTAACGTCCCAGGTTCCCAGAGCCCATAGCAAACTAAGATCCTTAGGTCAAGGGCAGAGTGGGTGGGATATGCCCCACTCAATACCAAGAGCCTAGTGGTCACTGCTCATAATCAATACCTACATTGAAAGAATGAGTGAATGAATGAATGAATGAATGAAGACTGAGTGAATGAAGCAACAGTTAATCAGCTAGTCCATGGAATATAGACCTCCTGACATCTTAACAAGGACATATTCCACTTCATATTTAAATGTTTTCTTTCAGTGATAATTCAAGTCTAGGTTTACCAGAAATAGAAGACAACTTTCATATTTTACCAAAATACTTATTCTTACTTTAGGGAGTATGTATGATAAGGGTTACCTCTGAGTACTGGGCCTGCTATTCATGTATACTGAACTTTGACATAGGCCCTGTTAATCTCTTTCTTTTTAACAGAGATTTTTATGGAGATGACACTAAATGATTCGTAATGTTCCCTGACTTCAGCATTCAGTGTCTTCATGACCCAATGACTGTTGATATTTTCGGTCTAATCATCCTAATTACAACATTTTCACAAAAACAGAATGACTTGTCCCTGTTTTTAAGCACAGTTTACCGTGGTATCGATGGTACACTTGAGCTTTGCTAAAAATGCCCTGAATACAACCATTATTGAAAGCATCATTGGCTGCTGTTATTTTTCCCCTTGCTAATGGCTCTGTGTAAGCACCAGGACCAAGGAATTAACTTTGGTGTCTCTAAAATGAATGATCAGCTTTGTATGAGCTTAAGCTACAGCTTAAGATTATTATGTAAGGTATTGGACACTGGGCTACATTTCACATCCAGTGTCCATCTGGTCATAAAGATAAATGGCTGGGATTTCAATGCTGGCCTTCATGAATCTTTGGATAACTAACTATATCTTGGAGCCAGGCTTATAGCCTTACCAGAGCATTGCCCGGACTGGTTCCAAACCTCTGTAGTCCTCCTGTTCCCACAATCGAGTGTACGTGGCAAGTGTGCACAGCAGATCTCTATACTAATTTACTTGTATACCTTCTTCTTATTTAATGATGTTGTGAAGCTGGTTTCTAAATTATATAAGAAACAATGACTTAGCTTATACAGATTATGTCATTCACAACATAAATGTATAAATCAGAAAAAATAGGGCATGTATTCTAATTTTTCATTCTAAAGACATATAATTATAGGATCTGTCTAGGTCACTGCCTTATTTAATTTTGGGTGAGCAACAGAAAATCTGACAGCAACTAAAGGGAGGGAGGCCTTGACTCAGCTGATGGTTTCACAGCCATTTCAGTTCATTATAACAGAAAAAGCATTGTGGTGGAGAGGCTCCATCTCAGGTGTGAAGAACACATGAGCTGGATAACTCATATAGCACAAACCAGAAGACAACAAATTCAGAATGTGGAACAAGTATAACAGTCACATAGATGTTCTTAGTGACCTACATCTGCTGGCCCACACCAACATCCAAAGCTCCACAGCCCTCCAAATAGCACCACAACTAAAAACCAAGTACTGGAATCATTAGCCTTTGAGAGATACCTCAGATTAAAACCCTAACACTGTATACTGGTAACATGACTGCAAACCATTACTCTTGTCTCTTATATTTGGCTACTCTTTTACCATAAAGTTGTATATATAGTTTTCCTATGACATATAGATGTATAGATATAGCTATATAGATGATATAGATATACACACATATATATATACATTTTTTTCAATGACTTTAAAATATAATTTTCTGTTGATTTCTTTTATCCACATGTTATTGCCTTTTATCCTTCCGTGTCATTTATATCTTGTCTATGATTCTATGGAACATTCAAGAAGTTTGGCACTTTCTATCCTGATGTGATCTAGAGTCTTCCACCAACTATCCACACTGAGCAGTGATTCTGTTTCCATTCTTATTACACTGTCATTTCTAGTTTGTGTGACACCTTTGGCCACCAATTCTTTATATTCAGCTCCACCCTAGGTGTCTCTGTGACTAACCTCTCTTGTTCTCCTAGCTTTTCTGTGCCCCTTGATAGGTGACATGACCCCTAAGAATTTACATAATCCTCCTATAAGTGATCATACTTACTCCTATTATGTTAAGAACCATCCAACAAAAACCACATTTACATATATACATATCTCCACTTAAGGCCCCCACCTTGAGCACCAAACTCTATAGGGTAGCCATGTAAACACTTCCTATCAAACCCAACATAGCTCAACTTGTTACTCAGTTGATTGCTTTGTCATTCACATCCTCCTTCCAGAAATAGTTAACTCCACCTTCTGTCACCCATCCCCTTTCCACCATGCAACTGGTCCATGAGTCTTCCTCTTGGTTACCATGACAGATTTCCAGTATGAATGGTACCTGTTTCAATTCTCAAGACAACTGCCTAGAGTAAGGCTTTACCACTCAAGCATTTCTCTCTGATTCTCGATAGTCTTTACTGAAACTTTTTCTTTCTCTACCAACTTATTCCTTACAACAGTCAGTGTAAAATACAATATGGAGTGAATTATTCCTCTATTATATGGAAAATGTTCATAGACTGACTCTACCTATAATTTCTTAATTTTTTTTCTTCTTTTTAACCAAGGCACAGTAGAGCATTCAACTTAGATGTCTTCTTTTGGCTTTGGGCTCTATGCTCCTTAACAACTGTCTACATTCCAGGCATAGAGCTTGTCTTTCCCATTCTGAAGTCCATGTGCTATTTTTCCATCCTTCCTTCTCTGGCAGCCTCCCTCACCCCTTGCCTCACTATATGATCTCTGTTACTTGTCACTTAAATGCCACCTCCAGTGTGAAAGCTTCCAGGACCCAGAATCATCCTCTGCTGCTTTTTGTGATGATTATGGCAGTGTGCTGAGTCCTAGGTATACTAAGTGCCAGCTGGGATTCTATAAGGAAGACTCATAACTTTCTGCATCTAAGGAGTCTGAGGCCCAGAGTCAGAGATGAAGAGTTACCTACTTGCTCTTAAGCCCAGTGATTTTCCCAGCATTCCATGCTGCCTTTTCTCCTGCTTGTTGAACATACTTGCCTGAAATCAGATGTGCCATCAGTAACAGAAACATGCCAAAGTCTACAGTTGAGAAGCTTCTCTTTGACAGCAAGCATGTATTCCACATTTTCTCAAATAACCCAACAATAAATGTGACAGAATCTCTCTTATTAACCTATTCAAGTTAATGAGACTAAAGCTGAGTGAAACACTCTTCTCAAGCAGCACAGCTAGTAATGACCACATCTGGGATAGACCCAGGTTCATCCTACTGAAACATTAGATGTCTGGGCCACTGCACTATGGTGACTTTCAGTGTTGGTGTGGTTTGCTTTTAATATTATGCCTTGTCAAGTGTTTTAGAGTACCTGCTTCTCAGCACCCTTCTGCCTACTTGCCTAGGCTGTTTCATCCTGCTAATGTGTTCAAATGATCACATTTTGTGTTTTGATGTATCTGCCAAGCTGCATCCCACCCAGCACCTGTCTGCCAGTTTACATGCCCATCTCCATCCTCTGATGACATACTATCTGAGGTTTCACATCCTCTTGCCCATTCTCTCCTGCTATGGTTGGTCAAGCCAAGCCCTACTGTGCATAGAGACATGTCAGTAGTTAACACAAACTTTTGTCTGTGTATTTGCCCCCAAGGTCCATGGAAAAAAATCATCTCATGAACACAGAAAGGAAAAGCACTCCAAAACTGGGTGTGCCTCTAACCCAGGTTTTGACCTTATCACAATCTGCATGTTGAGCTCAAGGGATTGTGGAATGGATGGAGAAGGCTACACTATGGATGGTAAGGTGGGGGGTGGGGGGATGGAGAGCTGCCTGTTGCCCAAGTCTATGGGTAAACAGTATGCTTCTAGCCCTTTCAAATTTCTATAGAAGACACTTCTTTGAATCAATATTTATTTTAATTTTGCTTATAAAGAATTTTTATAAGCCTATAAAAGTTCTTTCTTTAACCAGAACATAAATTCCATTTACCTTCTGTTCGTTTGCTTGCTTTAATTATTGCTATAAGAGGTCAGCATTTAGTCTGTAACATTCTGAATGACAGTCTTCCCCACCCCGTCCCACCCCTCATTTTAAGTTTTTCTTAAGTAAATATGCCTATTTATTCTGCTTGTGAGATGAATAGTTTTTATAAATGCCTATTTATTCTGCTTGTGAGATGAATAGTTTTTATAAATGCCTGTTTATTCTGTTTGTGAGATGAATAGTTTTTATAAATTTTTTTTATCTTTACTCAATTTCAGAAGTCTTAATCTATCGTTAGTTAGCAAAATGTAGCTTCTGTTTTATTCTCTGCTCTTTTCCTTCTGGAGTTTCTATGCATCTCTTTCATGTGTCTGTGCCTCCCTTATTCACCTGTGCTTTTCTTCATGTTCATTATCTTGATTTATCTTTCAGTTCCTTATTTCTCACTTCATCTTAATCTAATTTTCTCAAATATTATGGACTCTTCAGTTTAGGCATTATGGTTTTGTTTGTTTGTTTGGTTTGTTTTTTGTTCTAAAATCAGTTGGTTCTTTTTTATGGTTGCACTGACTTTTTATAGTTTGCAATTCTTTACTGAAAGATTTTAGTTTGATTTTTATCTTCAGGAGCTTAGTAGCCATGTGTCCAGTGGCCTCAATATTTGGCGTGCCAGCAAGTTTGTTTTTGTTTGTTGTTCTGCTGCGTCTCATTTATATAATAGTATCCTGTCAAGTAGATGAAGGCCTGTGACAAGCTGCCGGCTATTGCACATGAAAACAGGGGGTCTAAGATGATTCTTTTTCCCTTTCAGAAGGCTTTAGAGTGTTTCTTCCAATTATCCATACCTAAACATATAAGCAACACAAGATTCGTTCTCCTTTATCCCCTAACTTGAGATTTGTGGGGATACTCAGATGACTGGAAGCCTGAAGCAGTCCCTGTGGAGACTATTGTACCTTCATATTACTTAGGATGTGACTTTTGTCTGGTACCTGCAGCTCCCTGTCCTCATTGCTCTAGAAGTCTGAGAAGTACTATTGACTTTTTCTGAATGATCAAAGCCCTTACAGGCAAAGGCTGCTCCAAATTCTGTGCTCACTTTCCTCTCACATATTAAATGAGACACAGCTACATTTAGAAAGATGTTTTTAAATGTCATCCAACTTTTAAGTATTCCTTTCAGGAGAGTTCGTTCAAATTAGCATCAAGGGGAATGGATGTCCTACATACAATACCTTGCCCACTCTGACTCTAAAGGCTTGTTTAGGGTATAAATATGTAACAATAAGTCAAATGAACTTTTTCTAATGATCCAGCCTTGGAAAATAATACTTAAAATGCACACTATCAGACTTGATGATTTTGAAGGACAGAAAATATTTTGGGCTTTCCTGAGTCAAATTCAAAAGAAGCTAGCCAGCTGGAATATGTGTAAGGAACTGTCAGGAAGCTAAAATAGGAAGATCCATTAACCAAGAAAGCCTGGTTTATGTTACAATGAAATACCTATAAACAAACGAAACATGGAAAATCTTTTGCTAAAAAATCAGCACCCAAAACTTTTTAAATTACAGAGATAAAGAATACTTCATTTATTCTTACATTAATGACAGCGTATTAACTTCAAGTCAGAAGCTTTAGCTGTTGGTAGCAGCAAAAGCACTTTATCATAAAACCCATTAATAGCTGCATCCCTTTCTGATCCCCAACCTCCCAGGCTCTTTGGTACTCTAAGAGTATGGATTTGAATTGAAAAACTCTGATCATAAGAAAAGTAAAACTCTCCTGGGATCCCGGAAGCTTAGTGATAACCTATCTAAACTAGTCATGACAAATTTGTCCACAGCTTCCCAGATCTAGTTTACTGCCAGTCACGGGCATAAAAGGGTTTTGTAAAAATCATCTCCTACACACACACACACACACACACACACACACACACACAGAGTCCCTTCTTTTTGCCAGATAATGGACTGAGATAGGGCTACTGGAGCTATTTCAGCACAGCTGCTGAACAAATCTCTCCTGATCAGATTTTAAGCAAATAATGATAATAATATAACTAATAATAATAAAACAAAAAACAACAGCAAAAAAAAACAAACAATGTCTTTATGTTTAAAGTTGCTAGGAATTGGTTCTCCTATGAACTGACACTGAAAACATCTATAATAAGTTTACCCTCAAAATTCGTCCACACTATAGTGGTATCCATGTTTCAAATTTCTGTTACTTACCATAAAACAAGAATCTGTAGCTTCAAGGTCAAAGTCAGTGATATTCAAGAGAACACGGTGATGTTTTTCAACTTGAATGATCCAAGAGCACTCAGTGTTAGCTCTGTAGTTATTGGGGTAATTTGGAGAATGGATCTCTCCTCTGGAAACCTGGAAAACCCCACCACAACCTGCAAGTAGGAGACACGGGTTAGCCACAAAAGAATCCTCTGTTATATAAAAATGTAAGGAATCTGGTGCTAACCACGGATGGCCAGGACCCTACGTGGCTTGACTACTGTATTGGTTCTATGCCAAAAACTTCAAAGAACTAAACATGCATATTAAATCATTTATCCCAACATAAATAAGGAAACATGGATAATACTAATATAATGCTTTAAATACTATAAATATTGGCATCAAAAGTTAATTAAAATAATAATGCAGGCTATAATTCAGTTGGTAGCATGGTTGTCTAACATACACTCGAACCTGGTTTCAAACTCCAGTTCTGCATACACTGTGCACAGCCATGCATCCCATAATCCTACCCAGAGGTGGAGAAAGAGGATCAGAAGTTCAAAGTTACCTGTTACTACATGGAAAGTCTACAGTCAGCATGGTCTATATATGACCCTGTCTTAAAATAATAAAAACAGCAATAAAGCTAAGTACAGGTGAATTCATGCTATCATGGTCCATAAAGTATCCCTTTATTGTTCCCTCAAACATATACCCTAAGAATCACCCTTGCCTTTGAAATGTTTCATAGTCCAATAGCTTATGACGTTATAAATTACTTAATGTCTGGCTCTGAAATTGTTAATATTCTAGGTAGACTGCATTACACAAGTTGTATTTAATTCTTACAGTGTTCTCAAATATCTGTCAGTATAAATCATTGTTCCTTGGATTTATGATAATACAAAGCAACTGATACAAAATTTCAACAATGTTTTTGGGTAGTGGGGCTATATGAACACTATACATATAAATTCATATGTAATTCACTCTAAGAGAGATTTCACACAGCTCCATACTCTCTTGGCATTAAGGAAGTGACTTAAGGTGTCTCATGTCACATCTCTGCTGTAGCGTAGAGCCATGGGAACTTGGGCAAGTCAATGAGTTCTCTAAGCTTCCTTTCTGTGCTTGTAAGATGAAGGTATGCAAGAGATACCTCTCACAGTGTAAACTGTAAATATTAAATGAAATAATCCTTATTAGTTAGAAAAGTACCAGGGATATAGTAACCATTCCATAAATACCACTAACCTCACCAGACCTGAGTGTCTACTAAAACACGTTGTGATATAATGTTTAATATTTAAAATCTGCAATAAGCAACTTACTTTGACAACTTGAGATCTTGTGCAGAAAAATCAGTATTGCAACACTTAATTTTCTATTTGGCAAATTTAATGCTTATTTCTTTTTACATTTCCTAAGAACCCATAACTTACTCTACGGCATGATGTAATTGGACACTTACTGCTTTGGGAAGTTTTGCTACATTGCTTTGGCCCCTGGCAGATAGCACATGTTTACCCGCCCAGGAGCTATTTTTGGTCCTTTAATGAAAGACATACACATTAGCTTATTTTTAAATGCCTTCCTTGGTTACCTCAAAGGCTGGGGACTTCTAAACCTTCCCCTGCTATGCCATTTACCTGAAATCTCACATGGCTGGTTGGCTTTATCTCCTGTAGCTCCTGCATTTCATCTTTCTTCCTGGAGTCATTGGGAATCTCCCATTCTTCTCTGCATCTTACCCATGCAACTATAAATGTCCCACCCCATGCCCAGCTATTGGCCTTTGGCATCTTTATTGATCGATCAAAAACCAATTGGAGACAAGGATCTCGTGATTGAATCAAAGCATTAGTACCAATCTCCAACAACTTACTGATGTCACCTGAAGAATAGGAACTAGTTGTGTGTTCAGCTAACAAGTCTCTCCAACCACCTCCATTCTGCTCTTACATAGACTGGCTTCTTCATATCCTTAGAAAGTTAAACCCTGCCACGATATTTAAGGAAGACCGTATCTCAAAGCAATACTGGTTACTTGAGAACTCCCAATGTCATCAGGGGATAACTTTCATGTCTTCTAATAATTTTGTAAAATTCAACTAGGCTTCAGCTCAAAGGCATTCAGGTTGCCTCCGTATGTTCACCTACCTCCAGGGACGGCTCGCCACGAGGCATTGAAACCTCTTCCATTTAAAGAGTTGTCTGTCTTAAATCGGATTGCTAGTTCATTATCAGTGCTGGAGACCTGCATGGGGTTTGCTGATGGTGATCGGGAACACAACTGCGCTATTCTTGGAGAGTGAAAATCAAGACCTGTGTAGATCTAAGAAGGATGCAAAAAAAAAGGACTTTAGTTAAAAGATACATCTCGACATATTAGCCCTGTTTTGAGCTCCTTTTTGCAACCAACTCTTGATTAGTTGATTATGATTAGTGATTGTACTCAGTCTCTCTTGGTTGGATGAACTAAACCTGAAATCAGTATTTATTGACACTCCTTCTGCCTTATGAACACATACTTTCAATCACTTACAAAGTACCTATCTGCTTCATCAGATGCAGACCACCCAGATTATTCTAGAATCTTCCCTGTCTTTTGCTTTCTTCTTTCTCATAGGTCTGGAGAGTCTTGCTTTCTCTGGAGAGACATTGTATATAATACAGTATAAAAACTGATTTTTCTAAATCTTGGAAATCTCAGGTGAAAGCTGGTTTTGCTTTTGAGTGTTGAGTTCACTGAAGGCTGTTGATTCTCTAGTTATACTTTTTAGGAAATTGTATCTACCCTGAAAATTGAATATTTTACAAGATTAGGAGTGAGACATAACAGGTTTGTTTCTTCAGAGGAAGTCAAAATATAACCTGCAAATGTGTATTCTGGACATCGTAGGAGTGACATGCATTCTCCTGTGTTTGCACTGAAAAGCATGGCCAGGATCTCCTACCTCCCATGTAGAAACCCTCCAAGTCTGTCCCATATGGCTGCAACTCTCATGGATACCTCTAAATTTGTCCAGCTGTATGACTAACTGGGATCCCTCAGCTCAGGGGTGCATTCTACAGAACAGGGTTTCCTTTCCTCAGCCCTATTCCAGCAGAACTCACATGCTGAACACGTCTCTTAAGTGTGCATTGAACTAGGGGTGAAGGGAAGAGAAGACTTAAAGAGAAGACACTGACACCCCTACTCCCATCTCCAAGGTCACATCAAAGTTGCTTTGTAGAAGACAGGCCATTTTGGATGACAGTTTTCATGTTTGTTCGTGTCTGAGTCCTATACAGCACTCAGGGCCAAAGTCAGCCAGGATGGCAGCCCTGGGTAAAGCAGCTCTGGATAATGTCTCAATGGGCAGCCTCGACCCTTCACCTCTCACTGGGCCTCTCTCCTCCTGCTCCTCCCGAATTCCCTCCCTTCCTTACTCACTCCCAAGCCCTCAGCTGACTGATGGGGAATTCAATGAAGAGTTCCCTGGGGGAGACAGTGAGAACAGAAACCTACTTTGGAGGAGAAGTACACGACTTGAATCTATAATGATTTCTTTGTCTGATTAATCCACCCTCCCTTCCCCCCAGCAAAGTAGGAATTAAAGTAAGAAGAAACTGCTGTTTCCCAGAGGGCTGAGCATAAGGCCAGTAATTGCAAAGGAATGAAGCCAGCAACTGCTCTGGGCTTACTTTCATTAGGAGGAGTTGATGTTTACTGTTTGTGAGGTCCTGAAAGGGCCATAAAAAGCAGGGCTTCAGGAAGAGCCTCCTTTGGCCCCTTCTACAAACACCCAAGTGAACGGAAGCTTATCTTGTCAAGAGCCCCTTACCCATGTCTGTCTTTCCTTCCAGCTCAGGCTACAGTCTCTAGCACATGCAGCCAGTGGCAGCCTGTGCTCCTAATCAAGGGAGTGCAACCAGCAGCAGTTCTTTCCAGAGTACATAGTGCTGACAAAGAAACCTACAAGGCGGCAAAGTAATCTTTGTTTTTCTTGTTCATCTATCCCCTCGAGATCATAAACATAATGGCTATGAGTTTGCAAGGCCTAGGAACCACCACAGGAATAAACAACCCCACTTCTGACATTCTTTGCTTCCCCTGGCGCTGGGCTAAACTCACAAATGACCATTGCTGAGAGACCCTGGCTGTGCTAACTGCCCACACCAGGCAATTGTCTTGTTTGATTGTGCCAGGGAGGGGATTTCCTCTCCTAGATGCGGATCCAGGTTCTGCACAGAGCTCTCTTGGAGACTGAAAACAAAATCAGCCCGGGATTTCCACAACCAAAACAACAGAATGGCAATTTTTGGTGCCCATAAATAAAACTGATAGTTAGCTTATGGTCAGAAGTGGGAAAGGATGGAAAGAATTTCAGGGTGTGATTCATTCTACTTCAGCGGGTGACTAAACCCTGTGGGGGGAAGAAATGGTGTGCTGATCAGAGATTAAAGTGTGTTTCTAGCAAATGCCCAGGGTGGGGAGTATTTCAAAGCCTGCAGTGTTAATCTGTTCTGAACATTGCTTTCTGCTCTGTTAGCTCCATTTAGTTTGAAGATCAAGTCAGCATTCCGGGGTTATGAGTAGCTATATGGTGGTTGCTTTGTGCAACTGGCCGCTTTCAGGACAGTGATTCTTCAGGGGGAAGAAATGGCTCCTGGTAAAACTTAGTGGACCCCAGAAAGTCCAGTGTCTAGTGATGATATGTTTTATTTGGTTATGCTTGGCAGGATTAAAAAAAAAAAAGTAAGTGTGAGAGTCGAGAAAGTTAGCCTTGTTTCTGGATCATACACCCATCTGGATAACAGATTTAGAAACCTACTGTCAATGTATTGTCAGTGACTACGGAAAGAAAAAGAAAGCAAAAAACAAACAAAAAAAATAACAAAACAAACAGAATAACAAAAACCCTCCTCATGCCAATTTTAACACTGACTACAGAATCTTCCATCTAAGCTGAGCACTGGCAGAGATATGAAAAAGGAGTTACTCTTTATAGTCTTCGGAGTCTTGACATATTCATTCAAACTATGTTCTTAACAAAACTCACAGAACCCACAGAACTGCCAGCTAGTCTTAATACATGTAAACTCAAGCAGGCTGCCGCCTCTTGTCACAGACATCTCTAAGCTGGCATAGGACCACTTACCCCCCAGCAGTGCTATTTGCTGCCCAGGGAGTCTCTGTTGCCCTCTGCTCCAGAGGCTGCTTGTAGAGAGCACCCCCTATCTCTGCTTTCTCACGTAATGGGTGTGACAAGGCCCAAAGCACAATGAATCCATTTACATTTTGCCAAGAGGGCACTAATCACATGTACTTGGAATATGAAAATGAAGGGCTTGAAACCTGGAACAGAGCGTGTTCCTACAGAGAATCTGTGGCTAGCCTTTTGTAAGTGTTATGGGATTTATGCAACCATGCAGTATCCTTGTTGGTAGAGGAACCGCTTCAGCATCTCACGGGTTAGTGTTTGTGGTCTTTCTTCAAGCTATGAATTTTTTTTGGGGGGGGGTACCTTGTTTCTCCTAAACACCATTCCTCCTGTAAGATGGAGGCATCACATAGTAGCAAGACTGCCGCTGAGAAGGTAGTGGATTTGACCCAAGACCCCCCAGCTTTGGCTCTGACTCGTTTTTGTCTTACCACTGTCTCTCTGTAGAGGGAACTGGGGTGCTGGAATGCAGTTCCTAGTGACTGTACCCACCATTAGGGGACAACTTGAGAGCCCCATTTCTTCTTTCTACATAAGTTTTAAGGGTTAAAGTTTTCCATAAAGTACTCTCTACTCTTTTCAATCCTCTGCCTATCTCATTTGATCCAGGCAGAGTAGTGAGGGGTAACCAGGTTCATTCCATTGGCCTTCCATTTACTAGCTGGAGGAAACTATATGGAGATTAGCACGTGGAAGAAGTCAGCTGGCAGAGAAAGCCTTGAAATGCTTCCCCTCCTAGTTGTATAGAAAAGGGCATGTCTAAGTAAAGCCCGGGGTAGCCAACTGTGAGAGAGGCTTGGGCAGTGTACATGACCTATGAAGGCAATGAACTCTGGACTCAGCACTTTCAAGGGTTTGCTTTTCCCTCAGTTCACTAGCCCACTCTTAATTCCCTTTCTTAATAACTCTCTCTGTGTTTACTTATATGGTCCACTTCTTTGCCCTGGGACACATGAAACTGGAAGCTTTGGTCAGTATCATCTAATCCTATAACAGCCACCATCCCAGTGACCATAGAGAGTTTGAGAGTTGATATTGAAAATTACTATAAGTAGACAGCATCGTCCTCTTACTTAATGGGACTGTTCACTTTCAAGTGAGAATGTGGTTGTGTACAATCGTTATGGACCATATGCACCTTACTACCACTTGTCAGTCAGAGGTTTGGATGTTTTTGCTCATTCACAAGCAAGAGGTGCTTACTCTATGTCACATGCTTGGCACTATGAACAGAGGAGAAAATAGAGCAAACCAAATGTCCAACCTCATGGAGTCTACATGTTATTAGCTGTAGAATTATGTGAAATAGAAGTCCCCAGAGCTGACACAATGGGGAATTTGTGAGTGCTTAGAAACCATCCAATTTTGCTGATAGGTCCAAGTTGATTATAATAAGCTTTAAGGCCCAATGTTCACAAAGGTTGCCTTAATTTTGTGAGATAAACTCTTGAAGCAACACTGGAAAGTTTTTGTAGATAAAGGCCACACTGAATAACAACAACAACAACAACAACAAAAGCAAATAACAAAATAACAAAACCAGCCCTCTGCAGCAGCTGCAGCTGTGGCATGCTGACCCTCCCAGACAGCAGCTGCTGCTGTAAAAGGAGTCTGTGGCACTCTAAGGGAGATTCCTCAGGCCAGAAGTAGAAGTGTGGGCTGTTAAAGAGCCCAAGCACAGTTTTTATCAACAGGGACCAGAGATAGGGAACCGATGAATTAGCCTCCTATGCATCCGTAAAAGCGACCAAACCAAGCCTACCCTCTGGGGCTCATTCCTTCCATTGGCTCTCCTTCCCTGTTCTTTGCTCATATTACCCCCCCCCCCAATTGCTGCTGCTAGTGAGCTGCATCTACTCAAGATCCCCAGGCATCCCTAGGAGAGAAACCAAACTGACTTCCTACCTCCAAGGAGTCATATTTGCAGCTTGCATGATATTCCACGTCAAAGTCATGGATGGTGAGCTGAATGCTGTTTCCTGGGGCCACATGAATGTTCCAGATACACTCCCTGTTGTGAGGATAGCTGTTAGGGTACCCAGGGCTGCTGAAGGAACCCATGGTTCCAGACATCTCTCCACCACAGCCTGTTAAGCAAAAAAAAAAAAAAAAAAAAAAAAAAAAAAAAAAAAAAAAAAAAAAAAAAAATCTGTTAGCACAAAGTGGTCAAAATGTCTGTCTTCAAACCTTCATCTCACAAAGGTGGCAAAGAACGAGCCATGGATCCTATAGGAAAGAAGTTACACAAAAGTTTAATGTTGCCATCATAAAGCAGCAAGAAGGGCATGGGATAAAGTCAGTGGTAGATCACATGCTTGTGATGTATAAGACCTGGGCTTGAATCCAACAGATAGGACAAGAGAATACATTATTAAATGTATTCATTTTAGATAAACATTTATTACATTATTTCTATAATAATGTGGAGTTCTTATTCCTACCACATATAGACCTAAGAGGAACACAGTGGATTCTGGCAGTGGGGGTCCTAATAGAAGCCACTAGGAGAATTTCCAATCTATAAAAAACCTGATTTGAGCCAGGCATCCCAGCAGAGGAGATAGAGACAGGATGAGTGATTAGGAGGACAAGGTCATCCTTGGTTACATGGCAAGGTTGAACACAATCTGTATGTAATACCTGAGATTCCCTTGGAAGGGAAGGGGAGGGGAGAGTGTAGGGGGGGTTAGGGGGAGGGGGAGAAGAAACGGGGAGGGAGAGGGGGAAGGAGAGGGAGAAGAAGGGGTAGGGGGAGAGGGAGGGG
>NW_021604604.1:8519335-8576854 GCF_004785775.1 Grammomys surdaster | reverse complement strand
GAGGGAGAGGGAGAGAGATGGAGAGGGAGAAGGAGAGGGCTCAAGTCTTTGATTCTGCCTCAAAGTTCTGAGGCTACCACTTTCCCACCTTCTTCACAGGCTTTTCTCCTACTTTGTCCTGAAACTTGTGATTCAGACTTTAAATCTGTAGCTCAAGGATTCAATTGGCTGATATACTAGGCTAAACCTAAATAAAGACGCAGAGATGTGCAAGCTCCTTCTCTCCTCCTCTCAAAGGGCTTTCTCATTGGGTTATCACACGCTTAGCATATAAACAGGATGGCTTCACCTAATTGTAATTTAGGGAAAGCTCCATGTTTGAACACAGCACAGGCTCCTGTGTTTCCCAAGCTCAGGAAGTACCCGTTTCTAGAGTAAGTAAGTGGACTGTGAGTGGGCTCCCTAGAGCTTAGCGGAGGTACTGAAGAATTGTACCAGCTACGCTGCTTTTGGCTTCAGGAATATTTTCAGTGTGGTTTTACCACTGGAAAAATATTTCCCAATCTTTGATGGCTTTTATTGTTTATATCATTCTCCACAGTCTATAGATAATATCAATATGTTCACTTTTAAATAGCGATTTTTAAAATGAGACACACACACACACACACGCACACACACACCCTCCTTGAAATAAAAGGAGAGACACTGTAAGACAGAGGCTCTAGTGCTATTTTCAAAAGCTGCAGCCACAGCCCTACAGATCTGTTGTACCCTCTCCTACAGCTCAAGATCAATAATAAACGTTTGTTTAAGAACATATTCGTGTGTGTAAGAGTATATGCATGTGTGTGTGTGTGTGTATGTGTGTGTATTTGAAGAGAAATTCTAATGTTATTATCAACTTTACTCTGTCAGGAAAACACACAGTTATGGAAGCAAAAGGAGACTGTTGAAGCTTGAAAACTCAGTCAAATTCTTCATGTTGTCACCACTCTTGTAGTTTACCATATTAGAAACCATTAGATTTGACTTCAAAGTTCATATTAAATACAAATTAAAATGTCAAATTTAGTAGTTTTTATAGTTGAAGCCATGAATGTGTAGAAAAATAAAGTCAATTCTGATAATAATT
The DNA here is from genome assembly GCF_004785775.1 of Grammomys surdaster. Lineage (NCBI taxonomy): Eukaryota > Metazoa > Chordata > Mammalia > Rodentia > Muridae > Grammomys > Grammomys surdaster. The sequence continues at coordinate 8,575,779 of NW_021604604.1, read as the reverse complement.
ATGTTAAAGATGTAACTACATCTTTGTTATTCTTGATTTCAAAAAAGTAAAATGGTTTTTCAGTTTCCTTCCTTCATTCATCCACTCATTAAATGAGTTATTACTAAGTATATACCTTAGGATAAGCATTACTGCAGAAAACAGTTGCATTTAATGTATCTTAAATAAAAACAAATTTATGAGCATACAGTTTTAGGATTACACATCATTATACTATGATTTCATTTTTCTTTCATTTGCAAAGATTATTTCCAACAAGTTTTTACTTAAAAAACTGAGTTGCTTTGTACATTTTATTGGTTAACTTTTGAAAGCAGCACTGGAGTCTGGAACCTGATATTATCACCCCAGTGTGCAGTGACGGGTTGGGTGTTAGCATCCTGTACAAAGGAATTTACAAAGAAACCTAAAACCATTGGGAAACACAATGGGGAAAAGTGATGCAGAGCCTGAGATGAGTCAACCGTGATTCTGAATAACGGACTCAATTGGCTGATATCTAAATAAAGATGCAGAGATGTTCGAGCTCCTTCTCTCCTCCTCTCAAAGGGCTTCTCATTGGGTTATCTATCACACACTTAACATGTAAACATGATGGCTTCACTTATTTGCAATCTAGGGAAAACTCCATGTTTGAACATAACACAGGCCCCTGTGCTGTCTAAGCTCAGGAAGTACCAGTTTCTAGAGTAAGCAAGTGGACTGTGCGTGGTGCCCACTACTGTTTTTATATTTATTTTTGTTTTGCTTTTTTGTTTCTTCTTATTTTAAGACAGAGCCTCATTTTGTAGCCTGGGCTAGCCCGGAACTCACTATGTAGGCAAGGCAGGCCTCATAAAGATCTCTCTGCCTCTCTGAGTGCTGGGATTAAACATTAAACTACACTAGGTCTTTCCATCAACAAGAATGAATGCATGATCATGTCACAGTCTGTTAGGTTGGTGACTTGGAATATGAGATGAAAAGTCACAAGAATGGGACAGAAAGGGAAAGCTGATGATGAAGGATGCTATGGCAACCAACAGCTACTTGGCATAGCATAGGAAAGGTTTACAGAGTGTGCAGTCACGTTGCATTTGTGGTTGAGTAAATCACAAAATATAGAAGAAATAGGGAGGTTTTTGATAGCAAGGTACATGTAACTAAAATAGATGAAAGATGACTTAAGAAAGGCACTCCAGGGCTCTGCATGGAAAATATGATAAAAAAGATTTAAATGTCAGCTAATGAGAGACGAGGGGTATGATGAATAAAAGCTTTCCAGAGTTTCATCAGTGATGTGGCTCCTTGCATCCAGTTTGTTCAAGGCTTTCATGGCGAGAACAAGATTTAGAACTGTTTAACTAGCATGGTAGATCAAACACTTGCAGAAGCATCCTAGAATATGGGCTAAACGTGGGTTATGACATAAGACAGAAATGGGCTCCAATACTGACTAAGGTGCTTTAGCAGGTAAATGACCTTCTATCTGTAATCTTCAGATCAGCCACTTGGTTACTAGTATCCAACTTAGAGTTGTTATATAGGTTGATAATAGAGTCAAAATAAGATTTTTGGGAAAGTATCTTGAATGGGAATAATTACTCTGCTTGTACTATGTAGTTCTCGTAGCAAGAGTTTATCTAGATATGAGAATATGCTATATATAAAAAACAAAAACACCTTGGAGCTAGGAGCAGAGTCATTGGCTTAAAACTTAGTTAGCAATAGAAAAAAGATACAACATTGGTTATTCATTAAGTCGTAAGTTTTTAAAAACAGTTATATGTATTTGACAGTTTAGTTTTCAAAATCATTTTAATAAGCACAGTATCTTGCTTGAAATTCCTAACGATGTGAATTAGGCACACTTTAGAGATGATCTGTGAGTTCAAGTCTCTAGAGAATTCCTCTAGAGAAACTCCTGTTATTGATCTGAAGATTACAGATAGAAGGTCATTTACCTGCTAAAGCGCCTTAGTCAGTATTGGAGCCTATTTTTGTCTTATGTCATAACCCACGTTTAGCCCATATTCTAGGATGCTTCTGCAAGTGTTTGATCTACCATGCTAGAGGGCACCTCCCTGGCACTCTTCATTTTTAGTTCTGTTCCTTCGCCACTAAGCCCGTTGGCTGTGCCTGCCTGACAGTACTGTGGTGCTGTAATGACAGCATTGTCCCCCTACCCTCATGGCTACCCTGTTCACTGACTAAACAAAGAATTACCACAGCAACCTGGATAAAGGAAGCAGAGCAAAATCTTCTCATGGACTCCAAGGCAAATGTGACACTGTCTAGTATGCTAGTGTCTCGTATGCAGCTGAGCTGGACTACAATAGTGCTTTGAAGCGACTCACATGTTTTCCCAGGTTTAAACAGTTGATCTTTATAAAACTTTTCCCAGTGACTGATAATCTATTTGATTTTCCTCTGAATCCTAGTCATCAGCTGAAAGGAAGTGTTTACCTTATCAGCAGGAAGCACACTGCTTGACAGTGCTCTGAACAAGAAAGAGTTGAAAGCCATTGCTTAGTTTGTTTATTTTGATAGATAATTTAAAATTTTGTTCATGAAAGAACTCACCTAACACTGTTTATTTTGTCTAAAACAAGCCATGAATTTTTAAATCGCAGCATAAAAATACAGTATGGGTCTCCTGTGTGTTCTGTCTTTAAGACAATTGTGATCAGGAATGAACAAGACATTTCAGTTCATCCTCCTGTGCCCCAGGATCACTCAAAGTATCACCTCTTCATTTTTTCCCTGTTTTCCTATCATTATAATCTGAAAACCAATTTGTCAGGAGAGGTGCCTGTATGGAATAAATAAGGCTAAAGCCCACTAATGCTGGAGGAAAGGAACTACAAAGCCAGCTTCCAGGGAACCCTCACATCCTGTCCTCTGCTTCCGGGGGTCATGCCTGAGAGATCAGCAGTTCATTGTTCAAAGCCCAAGAGCCAACATATAGTAAAGCCAGTAACTACAATAAAAACAAATGTTAAATACAACAAAATGAGAAGGCTCACATACTCAACTGAATATTGATGTATATTCTAATAGTCTTTCTATGATCTAAAAAATGCATACTCTTTGTTCTGTAATACCATGAAAAGAGCTCATTGGTCATGCCAATTTTCTTCTATCACATAGAAAGGCTTCTTTGTGCCTCCACCTATAGTGGGCTATTTCATCTCTTGTTTGTTTTGTTGAAATTTGTTTTTATTTAAAACACACAAGCACAAAAAATCCTGAAGGCAGAGGATACACAGAAAAGCCTTATTTTATTTTCTATAGGAATTTTAAAACTCATGGCTTGTGTCAGATACGACAGAAACGATATTAGGGGAGCCTTTTTATGAACAGAACTTTAAGTTATCCTTAAAAGTAAGCAAGATTAGCAACAGCCAGAGAGGAAGGGAAGGAAGAGCTAGAGAGGGCTGGGGAAGAGCTGGGAGTGGAGTTCTGCTGTTGGCTGGGTGGGTTTGATGGGAATGAGGACTGAAAAGCTGGGAATTGAGGGAAGCTCCAAACCACAGCAAGCTAAACTATCCCCTGGTTCTCTTGTTTTACTTCATTCCATCCATAATCATTGTAGCTTATGTCCTTGTTCTCACAGAAAAAAAAATGCTAGCCCACAAATACTCCCTAGAAAATCAATCTGCAAATTCTGAAAGTCAGGTCAGTCCTGACAAATTTGAGAGCTTTTGTCTTTGCCTTGTCTTCAAAGACAAGAAATATGACATTCTCCTAAGGAAAAACAGGAAACAAGGAGACAGGAATAAAAAAAATAGGACAAGCCAGAGTGAAGGAGAGTTGTTCAAAGTCACAGAACAAAACTTTCTGGAATAAGTGGAGTCATTTCTCAATTTCATGTCTGTCAGGAACCTGAAAATATGACTGGCAGGTCTCTGCAACGTTATCAGGTCAAGGGTTGGTTAGTTACTGGGTTAGGGTGGGACTGACATCTCTCATGAGAAGAGAAAATGTGAACTGGACATCGAGGGAAGGCACTTGGGTAAAGTTAGAGGCAGAAGTTGAGGTTGTAGTTGCTATAAGCCACAAACCCCAGCACTTTCCAGTACACAACAGAAGTTGAGAGAGAAAGGAAGATTCTTCCCCAGAGCACTGTTTGATGGGATAGTCTTGACTTTAGATCTGTGCCTTCTAGAATAAAGTAATACATTCCTGTTGTCTTAAGCCACTTGCTTGGGGTACATTATTACAACGGCCTCATGGCACTAATACAGCTGATTCTTTTGCTTATAACTGAGGCAGCCAAATCCCAGGCAGGCGTGAGGTGGCAGCAGCTCTGGTATTACACAGAAAGGAGGAGGATGTGTAAGTTTTCACTGTATCTTGTACTAACAACTTCTTATTTATCATCTTGAACATTAGATGATGGTTAGAAAAGACAGAGGTTAGAAATAGAAAAGATATACCATTGAGAAAACCAGCAACAGACACTAGGTCTGGTACCACATTATTGAAAAACAAGGAGTTAAAAGAGTGACTTTTATTTTTTTTTAAGATTTAAGATTCATGAACAGTTAGACAGTTTCTTCTTCCATGGGGACTTCACCTCTACTCCACACTTTGTGATAGTAAATTTTAATTGATTTCTATATAGCCACATGGAGTGAAGTTACCTGTTTTTAATTGTATAGGCCAAAATACAAAACAAACAAACACTTATCATGAAGTATGTGACTTGAACAAAAAAAAATCAGAAGTGCAAAATCCATGGTATCTATAGCTATAAAATGATGACTATGCAAGTTATCATATGAATATGTAAGATTAAGGCAGCCATAGCTAGAGAACTGTCTGAGATGACCTGGATCTGAATATTGGAGTTCTTCTTCCGAGCATACCACTATAAGAGATAAATCAGGATGGCCATATTTTGTATAAAATTTAATTTCCTATACATAAAGGATAGACATCTTTCATTTTACCTCAGAGAAGTATATCCAGCCTTATCACTTTTTCATTGAGACAAATTGTACCAAGTTCCTGCTAATCTATTTTTTTTTTTGTATTTTGAATTTCTAGTCAGATTCAGAATGTTTTCCCAGTAGAAATTCTTTGTTTCCATTTCTCTAGGATAAATCAATCCATTAATTATAGTCATTCTATCTATCTATCTATCTATCTATCTATCTATCTATCTATCTATCTATCTATCTTCTATCTTCTTTCTGTCTCTCAGAGAGTTTTGAGATTATTTAAGATTTTAAAACAAAGTGTAGTATAAAACATCTTCAAAGAAAATTAAGGAAATGGGACAAATATCTTTCAAAGTAAGAAGTTGTATCTAAGACTACACTTGAAAAAATCCTAGGAGCAGGCAAAGATAACAGGATCATGCCCTCAGGCATTTGCAAGCCCAACATTCATGTTTCTCTTTGAAAGTTTTCAAACCTTCAATTCTTCAATGTCATTATTTTAGTTAACTTTTTCCAAAGAGAAGCTCACAGAGCTTCAAGGCTTTGCCTCACCCTATTCTCTCTAATTCTGCCATGTACTTTGCCCTCAATTCCCAAGCTTTTCTCCACAGGGAGGTTGCTCCACACCCAAAAATGCACAAAAAGGAGCAGCTGATGGTGTTGACATAACCACAGATGTAATCAAGTCAAGGAGAGTCAAGGAGGGGCCGCTGCCTTACAGTTGGAATGAAGTTCAAGACTGTCCTCTAAGCGGGAAAACTTGGAGACAGACATACAGAAGTGGGAAGGCCATGTAAAGCTGGTGGCAGAGATTGTGGTTACAGGGACAGATGATTCCGAGACTGTTTTCTCTTAGTATTATATCTAGAGCTGTAGTCATCGAGCCAGCCAGCCTGGGTCTCTCTCTAAACTGAAGCAGAACAACTATATCAGCCAAATCCTCACACACTCCACCCTACCCTCAGGGTTTATGCTGAGCCATCCAATGTCTTCTGAAGACAGCTAGCCTGTCCATCTCATTGTAACCTAACTCCTCCTTGTAAGCTACTTTCTGGAATTGACCTTGGTACTAGCTAACCCTGTGTTTTCTCCCAAATGAATTAATTCTACCAATCATGTGTGGTGACACCAAAAGAACTTTATGTAAATGAATCAGTACTTTAGCACAGCTCAGTGGTAGGGAGCATACTTAGTAAGCATGAGTGTGCTCAATGCACGGAAAGAAAGGCAGAAACATGAGCTATTTTGAGCTGGTCCTTTGACAATGTGCTCAGACCTCACCTCAGGACTCCACAGTTTATTGTTACTTGAACTGAAAAAGGAATGAATGAATGAATGGTGCAAATTTGTGAGGAGCTCTTGAAATGAGAACACAACTTACATGGGAAAGGTTCTGTAGATTTCTTTTAAATGTTTATTGGAGTTCATTATAAAATTAGCTACTGCAAGCTTTGGATGTCTTCAGATCACAGTGTGATACCAACTTTTCCCAAAGAAACTTGAGGGAAAGATTGCTGATGTCAGACAGCATGCCACTACTTAAAGGACAGACTTTGGTGTCTGACACCAAAGGTTTCTGTGTGCTGATTCCACTATCTTTGGACTTCTGAGTCTGAGTTAGTCACTTAATGTCATGAAGGTACCTTTCTCAGCCATTTTTATCTACAATATGAGACAATGTTGTTTCTTTCACAGAAGTATTAGGATGAGATAGGAGATAATATTTTAAAGTACTCAGTACACTGAAATTATTATTTTTTTAAATAACAACACCAAGAGTAATAATAAGTAACATGCCAGTAAAGTCAATGCACTAAACATTATTCATATTTTAATTCAATTTTCATAGGCCAATGTAGTCTTCTAAGACATAATAACCTGAGACAGATACTGACAGAGAGATGACTCAACAGCTAAAGGTTTGCTGACAGCTAACTTGATGGAAGCAGAGAGATGACTGCTGTAAGTTGACCTCTGACCTCCACATGTATACATAGTATGCACACCTACACACTATACACATAAATAAATGGGTACTATAAATAAATAAAATGCTTAAAAAATTCTAAAGACAGTTAAAATTATTCTTAGGTGTTTAAACTTACATCATTTAGTCTATATTATATAGTGAAAAGAAAAAGCATAAAATTATTTCGTATCACTCATTACATATATGCAGAATATAATTCTACTAACTGCAATAGTATCGTTCTGCCCTACAGCAGAGTCTCTATTTGGTGAGAGGAAGGTGATGTGTTTGCTGAGCTCACAGCAGCAATCAAATAAAACTAATCTGGAGAGAATGCAATGGTTAAGAGATATAGAAAAAAATTAATGTTCCATGCTGAACATAATGACTGTTCTGTGTGAGTTTGGTCATTTCTGTTTGTTACAATTTTGAAGTTGAGAAGAAATAGCCAGTCGCTTCCCTTTTCACATTGTATGGAAAAAGTGAGGGATCTCCCAGAAAGAATGTGCAATTGCTATCAGGGAACTGGTTGCTAGGAAACCAGAACACAAACAGAAGATCTGAGAAAACTCTCCCTTTGGCCTCAAATCAAGGACTATTTTAAATTGTGCAATATATAATTTTGGAGGGTCATGATTGTTTTGAGGGTTATTTTTTCCCCTATTTTATAACGGTTTCAAAGAGCAGCAGTGAAAATAGCCCTCAGACAGTTTCAAACAGTGACAATGTGGGAATTGGGATATAAGGTTCTAAAGGCTCTGGCCACAGACTCAGGGCCAGCACTAAATGAAGGTCAACTTTATGGGTATATGTGTTGTTATAGACTTGTCATTTTCAAGGAGGCAAAGACACAAATATAAATAAAAAGAGATCTCGCTTTTCCATGCCTTATAAGAGATCTGTACATGGTCACCACTGCATTTGCTCACAGAACTTGCCATGAAAACTCCAGAGCCTGAGGCAAAATGAGCCGCAAAACTATTTTTGAGAAAATTATTCCACCAGCAGGATTGTTGGCAAACAGATTTCTTTGTTTGTTTTTCAGACAAGATCACTCTATGTTGCCCAGGCTAATCTCAAACCCATGAGCTCAAGTGAGTCTGTTGCTCAGCCCCCTAAACATCTAGAAATGCAGGCAGGCGCTGCTGTCTGCCTGGGTAAACAGTTTTTTAAAATTAGCATCATTCATTCAGAACTTGTTTTGAACAAAGCTACAACTGAGAATTTGCCAAAAATCAAAAGTCAGCTACAAGATCATATTCAAAACTCTGAACTTGTCTCTATACTAAGACATATTCATTTTTAATCTTCACCCCTAAAAATATTTTCAAGTAGCACAAAGACAGAAGTCTAAAATATCAAAGAGGACAAACTAGAAACAAACATTTATGTGTACAGCATGCAAAAATCTGAGGGGAGATTTTGTGAGCCAGGAAACAATTATGATTGTGCATGAACCTAACTAGTGGCTTTTCCTTGGTATCTCCTTAAATCTCTGTCCAAACCAAACAGAATTTATGTCACACTATAACAACAAAACAACGGCAGGACTCCATCTCTTCTCTCACCTTTTCCAATCACTTTCTTAAAGGTTTGGTGCATGAGTGAGGTGTACCTTCATCATAACTGAGGGCCCGTTAGAGGCAGAGGAGCTCCTGTCTTCTCTCTCATCCCTGTGGTATTATACTTGTCACAGCTTAGCAGGAAGTACCACCCTGGAAGTAATTCCATCATCAGCTGAGAGGAAGGGCTCTCCCAGAGTGGGTGATGCACAGGCCAGTTTTATTGATTGGATCTTCACTGACCACAATTCATGAAATCACTTTTATCGCAAACACCATGAAGAAACATGGCTCAAGACAGACACGAAAGAGTGATCATGAAATAAAGGTCTCAAAATAATGCTCAAACATGAAAACCTAAATGATATGATTTCCACTCTGTAACTTTGAAGAAAGTATCAGGGAAAGAAAATGTGGCATTTATGTGTTAGACTTTGTCACAATGTTGTCTGTGTCACCAACAAGCTAGAGTGCTAGCTCTGTCTTGGTCTCTTTGTGTGGTTTCTGTATATTCTTATCTATGTATGTGTTTGCATGTATGTATATATGTGTATGTATGTGTGCATATGTGTATGGTTTTATTTTTTAATATATGTGTATAGATGTTTTGCCTGTAGGAATGTCTGTGTACCATGTGTAGGCCTGATACCTACAGAGGCCAGAGAGCACAGGTTGCTGTGAGATGCCAACGAGTGCTGGGAACTGAACCCGGGTTCTGCAAGAGCAGACAGTGCTCTTGATTCCTTCAGATGATTGTTTCTGTGTGCCTGTGAAAGACATCCCCAGTACCTATGCTACTATTACAAAACACCCACCTGTGCAAGCCACTACATTTCCTTATCTGCCTTTATATGTCCTAGAGCTCAAAATAAAAATCCATCTCTGGGGATCCAGGATGTACTATAGCAGAATTATGGAGTGCTTGTTCAGCATACCCAAAGCCTGAGATCCATCCCTAGCAACAGAGAGAACAATCTATCTATGGACTTTCCCTGGTGGCAGGAAAAATTATTACCTGTTTGCACTCGTCTTTTATCAGTTGGACACCATCCCTACCTTAATTTCTATCACATGCTTTGCTTAGTGGTTTTCAACCTTTTATTCCCTATTAGCCAGCCCCCTACAGAGCCTTTCAAGATATCTTCTAATTTTTTATTCATAGCATTTGATACGGAGATCTATTTTCTGTGCACTGCATGGACCTGTGCTATGCCACGATGCTTGCTATATTTTAAATACAAAGTTTTCTTTTTAAGACAGGGATCATAGCTGCTGTGAGTCATCCCTCTGCATCTACCCAGCCAATTCTCTAAGAAACGGACAGTATTGAAAACTTGAGTGCTCACAGAAACCCAAGCTTACAACTCTAAGTCACCAAAACAAATAGAAGTGTTGAATTGGAAGAAACTTTGTGGAAAGATCAACAGTAGCCACACACTATGGACTGTCCCAAAGAGATGAAGGAGGGTTGAAAAGAAACATGGCTGACACTGTAGAGGCTTCTGGCAAGCATTCCAAAGAGAAGCCCTTGGTGCAGGATTGAATGTCCAGTTAGCCAGGGAGGCATTATCTTTTGAACCCAGTCACTCCAGAAGGTCTTGAAAAATGTTTTAAAATTTTTTTGCAGACTAACTTCTAAAAACTCTGGAGTCACAGAAATCTCATTAACAACTAAAAAGAAAAGAGAATGGTGCGGCCCCCATCTGGGAGGATGATGTCATCTATCTCCCCAAAGAAAAGGCCATACTTTCCTTTGTGGAAGTCCATGGTGACATCACCTCCTGATCACATGCCACTTAGCTCTTCCCCTGCTGGGTCCCTTGCTGAAGTGCCCACTGCTGCCTTTGCAAATGTCACTCTCTGCTCACAAAGCTCTTTGACCTTGTTTGCATGCTATATTCCACTGCCAAGTGAGAGAAGAGCTGGGGGAGCCGCAGGGGAAGGGAGGAGGGGTGTGTGCAGCTGGCTAGGAGGCTCCTATTCACACAACTTATGGGAAGTTCTCTATACCCTTCAGCAGCCCAGACCAAGGCTCCCAGGATAGAATTCAGCTTCTGAACAATGCTGTCAATGCTGAATCCTGTGAACCGATTAGCCAGGCAGGGTGACTATGGCCATTTCTTTATTTCCAGGGTGGGATTCTCTTTGAAGATCTGCATAAAGGCATTGCAGTGTGGGCTTTAGTTTGCATCTACAGAGCCACTTTCAAAACAGACCCACAGAGAAAGCTCACTTGTAGATCCAGTTTCTCGAAGTAAAGATTTGTGCTGTTGACAAAATGACACTCTGGGTAAACGGATTTATTTATAGCTGAGCAAAATGAATGAAGTGTGTAGGGGCTCCTGAGCCACAGTGCTCAGGATATGACGTCACTGTCAGCTCCAGGCTCTGCAAGCAAGCGTTTGCTGAGCTCTTATAGTATCATGTGAAAAATGAGTCAGAGGAGAGAGGGCTTCATGTGATTGGATTCTGAGCAGAAACCCAGAGGGGGCAATGCAGAGACTCATCTTTCAATGTTATCTGCTGATGATGCACTGTATGCATTCATGTACACACAAACACATGTAAGAGTATCAGTTTTGCATGTGAAGACTGAGGGTCACATGCTGTAGAATGAAGCTCAGTCATGAATAGGCCCCACAAACCTTGGTAGTCCCACAGATTAGCTGGTAACCTTGTAGCAATCTTAGTACTTGTGAGAATTCTCTGTTATGCTCACAATGATGAAATGGGCTACCAACAACGCATTGCTTGAAACACAACCCTGTTGTTTAATGATGCATGACTATGTTTAGTGTGTATTTTTGTATTGCACCCTATATTTTAAGACCCACAATTTATTGTGCTTCTCCATCCTTGGGGATCCTTCCCCAGACCTGTTTGTATGAAGTGTAAAGGACATGCACAGAGGAAGACACTGTGGCCCCTATGAATTGAGTTTGTGTCTTATGGGGCCAGTTGTGGTAGTTACTGCTAGACTTTCTAGTCTCCTCGAGAGCTTTAACTTTTGATCTTGATTCTCTTGCTCCCCCTGATCCCTAGTATAATGGGGTCTTTTCTTTCCCTTCTCCTACTTGACAAGACAGCACCTGCTTATTTTTCAGGTTTTAGTTTAGAGGCTGCAATTTCATAGAAGACTTCCCCGCCTCCTGTCCGCCTGCACGCCCACCCCAATCCTATCCAGTTTCTTCCTGTGTGTTCCCTCATCTCTAATAAGATTTGATTTTGTATATTCATTTGCATGCTTAATGTCTTCCCTTTGCTACAGTGGAGATGGGAACTAAACCATTTCAGTGTCCCTAGGCATAGCATAGGACTCTCTCTGTGTCCCTAGGCATAGCATAGGACTCTCTCTGTGTCCCTAGTCATAGCATGCTATCTGGTACAGAAGCATTAAACCTGTAGCTTTAAGTCATAGCATAGGACTCTGTATCCCTAGGCATAGCATGCTATAGGGTACAGAAGCATTAAACCTGTAGCTTTAATAAACAGAAAAATGACAGCTTAGCCTTTACTTTTCTCCTAATAACTAATCAGGGTACCATTCCCAGAAGACCTTCTGCCAGAAGCTTACTCTGTTGACTCCTCCTCCTCTCAAGCCATCTCAATTTACATCAGTCAGATATAGAACATAAGATCTACTAACAGCATGGTGATAATATGCCATAGCAATTCATTTTGTATTGATTTACACTGCTCATGATCTCCTTCCAGAAGATTATTGTCAAGTACCAATTGCATACAGTAGTCATCACAGGGTTAATTTTTTTTCTAAGTTTTGTCCTAATTAGTAAAAAATTGTTGCATAACTCTGGCTCTGAACTTTGCAAATTTTCAGCAAATGGGGGAAAATTTTGCAATAGTAAACAGGAAAAGAGAACAGACAGAGGCTGTCTTTGACTCTCTTGAAAGAAGACATATTCCAAAAAGAAGTGAAAGAAAAATCTTGGCTCAACAAAACTTTAGAGCTTTCAACAGAGGGCTTGGTATATTGGCTAGAAGAAGGCAGTGATACAGTAAGTTGAGTGTAGTCAGTGATGACCATCCCATCAAGCAGGCTCTTTAGCATGGCCTCTAGCCAGAATGGCTAGAACAGCCTGGAGGGGAGGGAGAGTAGCCTCTTAAATAAAGAGATCAGCTACCACAAGTACTGCCAGCATCTCTTGATTCTTCCAATCTGACTGCAGGCCTGCATTGTTTACCACAGGATTGAAAGTGGCAATGGTCATACATGAACAATAGAATTCTATCTCTCAGGTTCTCATGTGTTTAAACTCCTAGACAATTTCTATGTGTAGCTAGGACTGAAGACCACTTTCTGAGGCCTTTGGCCCAAGACACTTCCTGTGCCTAGGCCCTTTAGATCTTTGAAGCAGAAAGCTGTCTCCTTCAAGGATCCTTGCTGCCATCCAGTTCCCATATAAACTTACTTATGACAGTATGTGATCTGAACTCCTTAGTGGATTTTCTGGGCTCTGGAACTTCTGTTTTCCTACAGTTTTATTCCACCAAGTGCAGTGCCATTTTGGGTTTCTCTGAAAACTGAGTTACATGTAATAGTAACCTTATTCTCCACAGAGAGAGTCTTAGAAATTCTAGTTGGTGTGCCTTACTACTCCATATTTACAAGATTTGCCAATGAGGGCTAAGGATATAACTCATCATTAGAGTACTTGCCTAGCATGTGTGAGGCCCTGACTTTGAATCCTAGGCACTGCAAAACTAAATACAAGATAAGGAGAACCTTAGTTGTTCTGTGGCTATAAACAACTGGCAAACACTGTTCTCAAGAGTATTCCCAGGCACCAATATTCTGGGCCAGTTTTCAAAATTTTCCTGTTTGCTCAGTCTTTTCAGATCATCTTTAGATTACTTAGAATCATAATATTGCTGAACAGCAGAACAGAACACTGGAAACACAATATACTGGGGAGAGAAACCAACCAAGCCCTTTTATTAAGTCAATTAATAAAGTATCTACTGTAAGTTTAAAACTCATAGGATGAAGAGGAACATCCAGAAATTTTACAAGATTGACCACTATATTTCATTTACTTTTGGGAATCGTAATCTGTATTTCAAAGTATCAGTACCCCTGTGGATTGCCACTTAATACTTAATTATAGGAAAGTCTACATTCAGGTTTTAACATAAAAATGTTCTCAGTCTACAGTGCACAATATCAGAAGAGCATCTAATGTTCTTATGGATAGAGACAATTCCTACCTTCAGATAATTGGAAGTGATAACCAATCAAGAAAAAATATATTTTGAAATTTTAATTTCATATGGAATACTTTTTGCTACTTTATAAAATAGGCTTTATGTTCAATGAGTTTGCCAACTGTTGGTTAGAAATATTTTGAGCATGTTTAAAGTAGGTTAGGTTAATAATGATATTTATTAAGTTAGACACATGACATGACTCTAGATATTTTCACCTTATAGTGGGTTCATTGGTATATAACTCCATCATAAATGGAGAGGCTTTTATCCTAATAAATAAGGGATTGGCAATTGAGAATTCACTGAGATTTACATGGAAGGGCTGTAATACCAATAAATCTCAAATCTCAGATGTTCATGTGCTTGCTTAAGTACCTCTGATTCATGTTCTCTCTCTCTCTCATGCACACACACACACACATCACTCTCTCCCTTGCACACATGTACACACACACACACACACATATCTTGTGCTGCCATGCTCTCTGTATCTATTTGGTTTTGTGTGCATGTTCATGCCAGGGATGTATATGCACTGTGCATCTGTAGGTAGAAGTCTGAGAACAATGATGATTATTGGTCCTTAGGGATTTCCCACCTTTTGTTTAATGCAAAGTCTCTCATTGATCTAGAACTCTGCCAAGTAGGATATCCTAGCAGGTCAGTGAGCACCAAGGTTCTGCTGGTCCTCACCTCCCATCTTTTCAATGCTGGCTTTATAGGAGCATGCTGTTGGGCATGGCTTGGCTTCAGTGATTTAACAAGATTCTCATAGTTGTAAGGCAAGCACTTTACCGACTGAGACATCTCACCAGCCTTTACCACTGATTTTAACAGGAGAATTGCAGTTTAGGTATCTGTGAGATTTCTGGTATACCACTGCAACTCTACCTCTCTATTTACTGACATTCACCATGAGTCCTAACACCATGTTTGACTTGTTGAGAACTGCTGTAGATGTAGGGTAGGTGCTAAGAATTTACGTTTCTGAAAAGTTTCTGTACTCCTGTTGTTATTGGAGGCCATATTTTAAAAACCATTGCTCTGGGACCATCAACATGTAGGTTGACCCATAGCAGATGAATTTTGAAGTCTCATGACTCTCATTAATAATGAGTTTTAGGGAAGTAATTATTTCCACCTGCACCAAAACCACTGGTTTGTAGATGGTCTTCAGTGTGTCCCTACTCTGTTTAGCAGATACAAGACACAACTCTGGATTCTTGCATCCAGTTCAAATGATCTGTTCCCGCTATTTCTCTCATCTGAGTCCTTTGTTTTCTCTTTGGCTTTTCTGACTCCCATTCTTTATACTGTCCTGATGATTCATTCTCTGACAAATGTCAAGGTGAGCCTTATGTCTCTTTCTGTTCTATGGCACCTGGGACACTCATATCTCACCACCATATAATGTGTCTGCTCTAAGGCAGATTTTCACTCTATCTGCTCAAGCAGTTACCCAAATCTCCTCTACTTCAACTTCATTTCTTCTCAGAACTCCAGCAAAATTTATCCCCTGGAATTGCACAGACATCTCTGTAAGTTCTCTACAGCCTAGCTCTAGGTGACTACTTTGTTTTCATTATTTGCTGATGCCACTGTTTCCAAGGGTGGAATTGGTAAAGAAATAATTATTGGCCAAATAACAATTATTAATACAATCAGATCAAGGAGGGGCTTACCATGGATGAACCATTGCATCTTAAATCCTTTCTCGCCATTACCAACCCCATCTGTATGGAACAGTACATGAAGTTTGGAGCCTGTTGTAGCCCCTGGTGGGGGGATATTTTTTCCACAGTATCGTCCCATCCGTTGCGGTCCATCATAGAGCTGAAATCAAAGAGAAATTTCCATGAGTAAAACACTTCACATGTTTCTTGTTTGTGTGTGTACATTTGTTTGTTTGTTTGTTTGTTTTTAAGGAAAATGATCTTTCTCTTTTCACTTAGGAAAAAGGAAAGACTAAAAATGTGGCCTTCTCAGGTGCCAGGCCATCAGATTATCTCTGCATCCCCCTGTTGCCCACCTAGATTACTTTATCCCAGTTACCTTAGAATGAGCTGCCTGTAATGACAAAATGGGAAATATCAGAAAATATGCACATAGACTTCCTGGACTATTGTTTTTTTCTTATGGTTGTTTTTTGTTTTTGTTTTCTTTTGTTTTGTTTTGTTTGAGAATCTCTCCATATACCCTTGGCTGTCCCAAAACTCACTCTGTAGACCAGGGCTGCCTTGACTATTTGCATCTATTATATTGCTAGTTCCTCAACTTAGAACTGACCTTAATACTTGCATGTAATTAAAATGGTATAAAAGCAAATAGGAGCAGGGGAGATGGGATAGGGATTTTCTAGGGAAGGGAAATGGGAAAAGGGGATGGCATCTGAAATGTGAATAAATAAAATATCCAATAAAAAAAGAAAAGAAAATCACTGTCTAAGCTAGCATGGCTTAACTTTATAGCAACTTGCCTGCCTCAGCTTTTCCTGTGCTAGGTTTACAAGGGTGAGCCACCAAGCCTAGTGAACTCTTAGCTCTTTACTTGTGCAGCCAGGCAGTCTGTCATATCCTCTCCCTTACTAGTGATACACACAGCATCCTCTTACCCCTATGACTGCAAGTTTCCTAAGGAAGCTACTCCTGGATTTCCTGTCCCTCGCTGTTAAGAGCAGAACACTCTGAAGGCAGGATTCCAATAGAGCTCCAGTGAATGCACACTTTGGTTTCTGCCATGAACGCACATACTTTAAGGACTTAATCTGTCTTACTTCTTCTGTATAGTTAGATAAAAATGTGAATCATATCAATCGCACATATCAGTCTCCTGCAGTAAAGGGTTTGGATCACTTTGAGGTCAACCTGTAGAGTGGGGACCTAGGTATTGTCTTATTCAAGCTCATAATAAATCTCAGATTTCTGAATGTTGACCTGTCTCACCAAATTCTCAAGCAGTTTCTCATCTTGCTATGGGGATGGTCATCAGAGACTTAAAATGAGAAGCAGAGTCCAATATGCTGTTGACAGCTTGGTACTAAATCCATGATTTTTAAGCAAATGGATCATTATAGAGTTCATTTTCCAGACTTATTACCTTACCCTTCTTGTTTCCATTTTGTAAATACTTTTGCTTAAAAACCTATATTTCTTATCAGATTTCTACCATACTACCTTCACTAGCTGGTTTTATGTCAACTTCACACAACCTGGAGACATTTGGGAAGATGAATCTTCAATTTTAAAATGCCCTTACCAGATTAGTTTCTGGGTAAGCCCATGGAACACTTTCTTAATTAATTACTGATGTGGGAGGTGGCCAGCTCACAGTGGGCAGTACAACACCTAGGCTGGTGGCCCTGGGTACTATTAGAAAGCAGGCTAAGAGATACACGAAAAGCAAGCCAATAAGAAGCACTCCTTTGTGGCTCCTGCTTCCTGTTCTTGCTTCCCGGTTCCTGCCTTGACTTCCATCAATGTTGGACTGTGATATGGAACTGTAAACTTAAAATGACTCTTTCCTTCCTGAGTTGCTTTTGGACATGGTGTTTTGTTGCAGTAATAAAATGTCTGATAACACTTCATGTTGACAGAAGCCAGGCAAAGGAGAGAGAATGAAAGAAAGAAAAAAAGGAGAAAAAAAAACAGAAAGAAACAAACAAAGAAAACAAACATAATAAGAAGTGACAAGAGCCAAAGTTCTTCCCTTGAATCTTGGGCTCCATCACCTTCTCAGGCTGGAGGTAGGAGCCAGATGAAGCCAGGCTACATCGTGACTGCTCTCAGAATGTGCTGTGAGTGCTCCCAGGCTGTACCAGGAGTGCTCTTGAATCACTACCTAATAGCAGATTGTTTTTCTCAGTTTCAAGGTTTTCATCAATTTTATTGTGTGAAGTCTACTTTGAAACTAAATATGAAAATAAATATACTGACACCAAATACTGAGTTAATAAGCAAGTCTTTTAGCTTACAGTCTCTAAACCCAAGAGATTCTAACTTTGGGTTGTGGTTTAGTGACCAAAGGTGAAATTACTTGATCTTCAACTTGCAAAACTTAAGGTAAACACCTTTGTGACCATAAGCACCCTCTACCTGATGGACTGTAGTAAGCACTGCACAGAAGCAAGCTGGGGACCATAGTCTGATTCTGAACAAGGTCATTATATATTATAATATATTATAGAGCATTCTTTTTCTCCCCAGCTCAACAAGGTTAAGAGCTGTGACATTTTAAATGATGTAGATGGTAATTTTTCCTCCTTCCAATGGGATCTTATCTACTAAAGAAGAGCCCCTAAGTGCCAGAAGCTAGTGGTCTGGAAAACCCCCAAATGCCAGAAGCCAGTGGTCTTAAAATAGTGCATTGTGTGTGGTACTGGGCAGGGTAGGTGGGCAAGGAAGATGGGTTTGTGGAAACACTGATGAATGATAACTAAATGTTATTATCCTTTGGGAAGAATGGAATGATGCATTACAATAAACATCAAGTGGACATATTTGAAAATGCTTAAATAAAATGTCAAATAAATTAATGAACTAATTACTTCACATCAATACTTCTTCTAGTAGAGAGGGGACAACTCACCCTGGTCCTTCAGTTTCATGTCCTATTAACATTTACAGTTAATTAAATCACATATTTTGTTTGTTTATCTTCACACCGATGGCTAATGTCACCTCCACAATTCATTCCCGGGTAAACTCCCCACACAAAAAGTAACAGTCATGTTTCAAAGTATACAAATACTGGTCACCGTGGAAACCAGTGGTGTCTTGCTGCTCCTGATTCTGTTTTCAGGGTAGAATGTTAACCACAGGACATTCCAGCAGTGACTCATAGGCACGACCAGAAAGCTTGCTGGTTTGGATCTGGTAAAACTACAATTTTTTCTGTTTTCAGCAAGCCTGAGATGTACTCCACAGAACCATCGAGAAGTTCTGAACTCATTTAAAGGAAACAAAAACTACATATGAGATTTTATCACCTTGAATATGAGTTCAGTTTGTGCCACTGCAAATTTTTAAAAATAAAATACTTGAAATGATTCTCACTTTGCCATGTTGGCCATCAAACACAGGTCAAATGTGATACTGTGTGTCATAAGGCCTTTTGTGTTCAATCTTGTCAGTTTGTCTCATAGGAGCCAAATTCATATATGATGTTTGTAGTTCCAGTGTCCCTCATCCTCACCCCAACAAAAACATCTCAGTCCTTCTCAGGACACACAGGAAAGGAGTTCACTTCCAAAAATTCTGGGCTACTTGGTTCCTGTGTGTTTGACAAACTGGTAGAAACACAGAAACCATTAGTAATGTCAGACTTCAATTCCAGTATGAAACTATTCACGGGCCCCTCTCAATATTAAGCAGATGAGATAAAACTAAAGACATATACAGTATGTCAGCAACTGACAAGAGTCAGATCAATTATTGTGATATCAAGGGTTCTTAAAATTTTGTCTGTTATTCTTATTGTGTTTGTATATGATATATGTGTAGGTATGCAAGTGAAACAGCATGCATGTGGAGGCCAAAGAGCAACCCTCAGAAATTTATTTTCTCTTTTCACCATGTGGGTTCTGGGGATTGAACTTAGTTCATCAGGTATGCACAGCAAGTGTATTTTACCTGATGAGCCATCTCACTGCCCCAATAAAATAGGTTTAGGTTTTGTTGTTGTTGTTGTTTTAATTTGTATCACTGCATATGTATATGTGAATGGTGTTTGTATGGCGTCCTGTGTTTATAAGTTCATATCTAGAAATCAGAAGGCAATGTTAAAGAATCAAGAATCAATTCTCCTCTCTATTATGGTACCTAGGAAACAAATACAAGTTTTCAGCCTTGCAGCACAAGTGCCTCTACTTGCTGAACCATCTCACTGGCCCTGGAGATTAAAGTACGCTGGCATTCAGACACAGTGGTACACACCTTTTATCCTGGCACTCAGGAGGCAGGTAGGTGGACCTCTATGAGTCTGAGGTTAGCCTGGTTGTCCTGAGTTCCAGGACAGTCAGGGCTATGTAGAGAGATCCTGTCTTTAAAAACCAACCAACCAACCAACCAACCAACCAACCAACCAACCAACCAATCAACCAACCACCAAACCAACCAATCAAAAAGTCCCCTGGCTTTATGTGAAAATCAGAGTCTTAGTGGAGACTTATGCAACATGTTTTCTGGCCTGGGCCCCAGCAGGTCCTCCCTTCACTAAACCCAAGAGCCATCAAGAACAGAAATGTGTATTTCAAGGGCTTCTACTTTGAGTTGTTTTATGATCCTCTTTTGAGACTTTGAAACTTTGTGACTATAATGAACAAAAATGGTAATTAACTGGTCTGTCACATGAGAGTAGATGAATAGACTGATACTTTCCTAAGTCTTTTAGGATGGGAATGTGCCAACTGAAACAGTCCTTTCTATTTCAGATTAACACAGACTTCATTCTTTATTTAGTACTTTTCTTTTCCTTTTCATTTTTTCTTTATAGATTCTGGTGTTCAAACCCAGAATCTTGCCACTGCTAGGCACCTACTGTACCACTGAGCCACAACCACAATCAAAAGTATTGTTTTTCTTATTTTCTTGAAGTGTGTCTAGAAGTAAACTTCATTTTCTCAGTCACAGAAGATTAGTTGTAAGACATGGGGGGCAAATTAAGCTTTTTTTGTATGATACCATTAAACTTGGGAAACTTTCATTTCATCCTATTATATAGAAAGCTTGGAAACATACAAAAAACCTGCTTCAGACATGAAGCATTTTTTATATGACTGAAGTAACTTAAAGAACTTAAAGAAGGCCCTTCAGGTGCAGTAAAGATTCCTCTATCTTTATAAAAATGGAAACTCTAGCCAATACAAGGAAGTTGATTAAGACCCTGGCCAGGAGTTCATAGACGGACTCTTCAGTGTCACTGATGGAAGCAAGCAAGTCACTTCCTTGTCAGGGCATTCACAGAACGTGGGGAGAGTTGGGCAGAGTCTAGCTACAGGAATTTGCTTAACACACTGTCTTGTAGAAATTACTTAACTTCTTGAATCGAACTCTCTTTATGAATCTGTAAGTTTGGTATCACATGGCACTACAGCCTTGTGGCAAATGAAAAAACCACATGGTGACAAGGTAGAGCGTGTTTGAAAAGTTCTTCTAACTTTTGGTTTGATATAAAGGGAACACTACCTTTTTTTTTTTCACTAAAGAAACCAGCCAGAAGTAGCCTTGTGCAATGAAATGTGTGTCTAGACAGCTGAGGCTGACTCATGTTTAACACTTTACAGAATGATCACTGGCTGAGCAGGCAGGGAAGAAATGAATCAAGCCTGGAGATGGAGACCCTTGCTTACTTACATGCATCCTGTTGCTGTGGTAACCTTGGTTTGAGTTGTGACTGTAGCTATCCCTGACATTCTGGGTGGAGAGCCAGATGCAAATCACCCTGATCGTGGGAAGGGAAATTAACTGTATGTGCAGGAGGTGAAGAAGTGTGGTCCATCCTGACAGAGGATAGTCCAACAGGAGAGAGGAATCAGAAGCTGCTGAGGCTAGCATGATGGGGTGAGAAGGGGCTGGGTGGGCTGACATGAATGTACTTTTCCTTATCTTAGTAACCTTTCTCTTCACTGTCCTTCAGTGCTACAGCTCCTGTTGCTTAAGCCCTGGAACTCAAGAGGGCAGGAGATGCTGAATTCTTGAAACACCTGTTTATTCCTCCCCTGAAAACCACAATTGTAGAATGCCTATGGTACTGACTCATTACCTTTCCAGGGCTGTAGATGAAGCCAGGGTATTGTGAAGGCTGGGAAGGAACCCCACATCCCAAGCACAAGAGTAATCCTTATGGATGCTGTTAAGTTTTACACACATTATCTTAGTAAGCACAAGACCTTTATAGGTCACTTTAAAATTTAAAGGATTTGAAATGTTTCTGTAATTCTGCCAAATAAAAATCAGAGTAGGACACTGATACAGAGTTGTCATTAAGAATAGGAAAAAAAAAACCCAGGGCGTAGGGAATATGTCATTAAACTGAAGAAGGTAAAGGAGCCAAATGTTGCTGAAGGCTGAGAATGCAGGATACACACTCGACAATGCTCCACCATGGCTCTGTGGGGTGCCTCTCCCCACTAAACATGCAGTCACTCATTCACAGAACACTGGCATCGGGGACTCACACATGTCCTCACTACAGGAAAAGCCAGGATGCCACGTGCTGTCAGGGTGGGGCAGGGCATATGAAATGCCCATCTACAGTCAGTGGTTACTCATAATGCCAGGCTTTGCATGCCAGCGACAGACCAGCAGATGACCACACTCTGAGTTATTTTGTATCACTTTGAATTAGAGGTTTATCTCAGGTCCAGATGGCACAGCGGCCTCTCTGTGGGCTGGCTGCTCTCCATCTGCTCTTGTTGCCTTTATGGTTTTAAGTCCTACTTTCTATGGATCACCTACATCAGAAGGCACAAAGGCTAAGTTTGTTTCTTTTTGTTGTGCTTTGTTTTATATTTTTAATCAGTGCATAACCATGGATGTAGGATAACATTTCATTATAAAGATGTTTATCTCAGAAAGGGCTCATAGCAGCCTGCACCGTGGCAATGGAGTGAGAACTTGGAAAGTAATGCACATAATAGATACACCTATAGGAAGATGTCATTATAGGGTAGAATGCATGGGATAATCTATGAATATTAAAATAAACATCAAAAGGAGAACAGGAAATTAATAACACTAAATATTAATAGAAGTGGTGTAATTCAATTTTTTTCTTTTCTAGGTTTTTCTGTTTTCTCAATCTCCTGCTATGACTATGTGTTCTTTTTTGATTAGATTAAATCTATTTTTAATACATTATCTCTGAAGAACTATTGACATCATAATATAAATATGTCTTGGCAATGTTTTCCCTATGTTAGAATTGCATACTCCTCTAGGATTCCAGCCACTCAACTGGCCCACTAATAATGTTCTGCTATTTCTGTATCTCTTTCTCTTTGCTCAGAATCAAACAGCAACATTTGTCTTAAAAAGTTATTACAGAAAGTAATCTGTTTCAGCATTATTTTCAAGCCATTTTAATCCCGAGTATATCCTTTTTCATGCTATTATTAATTATTCTAATTCTTTATAAAAATAATGTCTTTAGAACTCCAGGGACTTCTATAAATATTGGATTTTATGATCACTGATGGAACAGTGAATGCCTAGTCCTTCCTCAGGGAAAAGGGGAAGACTTTTAGAGCCAAGAACACTCTCCTGTGGATACATAAGTGGTTAGTTCCCTAAGCTGCAGCCTTCAATTGTCTTGCCAGAGTGAAATACTAAGTTCTTTAAGTACATATTATTGTGTCTTCCAATGGCCTGAGCATCTGCTGCAGACGGACTCTGGGACAGAGAAAAGCCCAGTTCATAGAACAAAATAAAATCATGGAACCTTGAGCCTTAGAGATCTATAGTGCTTGCACCTGCCTCTTCCTCCAGGTTGCCAAAATAAAGAGTAAACCTGCTAAGTAATTACTAAAATGAAATTGTTTTCTCATGTTTTTAATATGCAAAATAAAAGCAGAGGGGAGCTGTGAAGAGTGGCTCACAAGATAGATCAAAATGGATATGAAAATACAGTGATTGCTTTGCAAGCCAACTTAAGCGCTGCAATTGGAAGTCTTTCCCATTTAAAAAATTAAACCATAATTCACAACTAGAATTCATAATATTTGATACTTAACCTTGTGACCAGCATTTCCTCCTTGTACAGTGTGCCTGCAGGCATGGTCCTCCCTGTGCAGTGTGCCTGCAGGCATGGTCCTCCCTGTGCAGTGTGCCTGTACCCATGGTCCTCCCTGTGCAGTATACCTGCTCTCATGGTCCTCCCTGCTCTGTGTGCTTGCACTCACCGTCCTCCCTGTGCAGTGTGCCTGCTCTCATGGTCCTCCCTGCTCTGTCTGCTTGCACTCACCGTCCTCCCAGTGCAGTGTTCCTGCAGGCATGAGAGCAGATGCCTCTGTACTTTCCTGCTTTGGCTTAAGTGTGGAAGAAAGAGAGGTAGGAAGTGTTGTGGGAAATAATTTCCAGCTTTGTGCATGTAAAGGGATTTTTAAGTGTCTTAAAGGTAGTTTGGGAAATTGTGATAGGTTTTGTTCTTACTCATCTGTATCCCATGCTTCAAATCTGAGAGGAGAAACCAGAGCTCTTTTGAACCAAGGGATGGCTGGATGTCTTTCGAAGGCTGGCGCCTCTGCGTCATAATGTACAGCAAACTAATCAATTGAAAATCTTCATTGTGAGGATGGTCATAAAAAGGCAGCTTTTTCCTTTTCTCCCAAGGATAGGGATCTTAGGTAGCCAGTCTAGTCATAAATGAATCCTCCTGCCTCAACCGCTAAAGTGCTGGGATTGTGTGTGTGTGTATGTGTGTATGTGTGTATCCCACCACTCCCTGTCTGAAAAGAATTTTGATTGCCTTAAAATAAAGAGCTCATGTATTTTTATAATTTAAAAAAATCACATTTTACCAGACAATTTTGGAGTCAATATTTGGTCTAAGATGCATCCTGGACTGTTTAATGACATAAGAGAGTTCAGCTTCATGGCTATACTTTTCAAAGTTCTGAATGTAGATCATCCTAGCAGAAAGCTACACTCTACCAGCTGGTGTGGAGACAAAACTGAACGTCTGGACTACAGTGTGCATTCATTTGTGAGTAGCAGCTATCAGCAGGCTGCTAAAGTTCTGAGAGCCAACTTCCTCTAAAAGACAGTTCCAGGAAGCGTGACTCATCTGCTCATCTGTTCAGGAAGTGAGCAAGGAGGAGCATCCTGATCAAAGAGTCCAACCCACTGTGACTCTCACACACACAGAACTCTTTTGCTTCTCTGCTTTGTTCTAACCAGGAAGGGAGGTTTTAATGATCAGGCTGCTCAGATTCAGACACAGGAGCTCTGTGGCTTTTGGAAGAAGGCTGAGAGGCAGAAGGAAGGAGTTCTGGTGTCCACAGATGGGGAGGGACATTCTGTGCACAACTCTGTTAATCATAGTGAGGAAAACTTTTGTTGACTACAGCTTGGGGGGTGGGTACGCATTCATCTGTGGAGGGGGTCTTTTTCGAGCATGTGGGTCTAAGCACACATGCATGCTGCTGTGTGCAGGCCAGAGATCAACACTGGGTATCAATTGCTCTCTACTCTATTTAAGACAAAATACTCTATTTTAGACAAAGTTTCTCCCCAATTTAACTGGATCTGCCCAGGTTCGCTGACCAGATCCAGGGATCCTCCTGTTTCCACACCCCTACCCTCAGTGCTGGGGTTACAGAGATGTGAGGTGTTACTATCACACCCAGCTCTTTACAGAGGAGGCTGAACACAGGTCCCCATGCTTGTGTGACAAGTGCTTTAGTAACTGAAACAACTCCCCAGGTCCCAAATATAGCTTTTGACTTAGTACAAAAGGCTCTAGGGGTCGAACAGTAATATGTGAGATTCTGTTCATGATAGAACAATAATGCACTTTTTATGGGCACATGTCCTTTGCTGGGCATTAGTGGGGTTTAAAATGCCTAGCAACTCTGTAATGAAGTCTGTCCTGCCATCTCCACTCTGAAGCTCTACAAACTGAGGTGTGTGCAGGTGTAATTCCTGCAGAATCATGGACTGCATCAACTATTCAAGGAAAAATGTTATGGTTTCCTTAAAATTTTCTTTCTAAAAATAAAAAAAAAATGTTACGTTGTAGTGAATACTCATTCTCTGTTAGGGGATTATAGCGAATCACAGAACAATTTTTTAAAGCGGTAATAACAGTTTGCAAACTTTGGATGTGTCAGTGGAACCTATCCTTCATTCCGTTTCCTTACAGAGCTTCAGTTAACTCAGAGGGTTAGAATATGGGTGTTGTCATTTCTCTTTTATAAATTGTGGAAGGTGCAAAGATGTATTAAGGAAGCTGGCTGCAGACAGACAGCAAAAGGAAAAGGAAGAATCCTGATGAAGGGACCACTAATTCCCTCCGCCTACAGGATGAACACACTTTGAATTCCTGTGTCTGGTTCAGGGGCTTGGCTTTGATTAGTACCACTAACAGCAGTTAGCATTTGTTTGCTGTGTGCTAGGCTCATTCTCCTTCTTTGTGCTTATTAGCTCATTTACTTTGATTGTTCCATTTTACTGAGGGAAATGACGCACACAGACTGAACAACCCACCCAAAGTTATTCGAGCTTAGATTTAAATCCAGGCTCACTGGCTCTGGAATCTCCATTCTGAAACACATTCTACTGAGCAGCATAGAAAGGACTGAGCAGGTCTGCAATGGAGCCCAATGCCTATAGGGAACTTCCGACCCAGGAATATTTGAGGAACAGTAAGCTTTATTCTTACCATCCAACAGCTATCAGCAGGCTCAACTGACTTAATTAAAGCCCACTTGAACAGATCTGACACTAGTAAGGGACACTTCACCAGCACAAGAAAGAATCATTTCCAATGACATTTTTCATGGAGAAATAAAGAAGACTACTAATAGATTTAAACCAGAATTTCTGGATACTGAGACATTACACTGTTCTAGAGCCCT
The DNA here is from genome assembly GCF_004785775.1 of Grammomys surdaster. Lineage (NCBI taxonomy): Eukaryota > Metazoa > Chordata > Mammalia > Rodentia > Muridae > Grammomys > Grammomys surdaster. The sequence continues at coordinate 8,549,526 of NW_021604604.1, read as the reverse complement.
GCATGGAAGCAGTTATGTGGTCATGTGACCAGCAGTTATGTGCAAATACAAACATCCTTTTTCACTTCTCTTATTGGAGACGTTATGAAAAAAAAAACTTTAACTGGAAAAAACTTTTCTCTTTAAACAGATTCCAAGAGAGAAAGAGAAGACAAATCCTAACTAGAGCTGCATATGTGGAGTACGGGGACATGGAAGTCAGAGGCCACCCACAGTGAACTGTGGGAGCTGCTGAAGAGCCTAGCTCTCTGCCTGAGGGAAGAAGACAGATCTCACTGGGCTGAGCTGCTGGTCACAGATGGCATTTTCAAGAGAGGGATACTGTAATATGGGTGAAAACCAACTTCCTCACATGTTCTGAGAAGATGTGGAACGACAAAGGATAACTGTTAAGCTCTCTCCAGGAGTATGGAAGAAGAGTCAAGAAAGGAATTCTAGAATGTTCTTAAAATTCCTCATTTTGAACTTTCTTTCTCCACAGCAATGCAAGGCTTGGCCCCATCTCTTCCGCTTTCTACATCAAGCCCATTAATGGATCTCCATATTATCTGAGTAACCAGAATCATCTTTAAAATATATGGATATGAAAACAACATGGTGGTCCTTGCCTACAGTCCCAACACTTATCAGGCAGAGACAAGTAAATTAGAAGTTCAAGGCCAACCTGGCTCAATATCCCAGTCTAAGAAAGACAAACAAACCAAATCAAAAAAATCCACACATATTCATGTAAGGGAAAGTGTCTATTTGATCATGGTATTTCTTTGATCTGGCCCTTGAGAGACTTACTGTTTTGAAAAATAACACTAAAATTCCTGACCTTCTTACTGATACCCTGGAGATTCCTTGTGATCTACCTTCAGGGCTGCAGACTCAGTTTCCCCTTGTCAATTCTCAACTTTTCTGATGTCTAGATACCATTCTTCCTTGGGTTTGCATGCACTGGTCATCAGAGAAGCTTGATTGTTTTCCTGTCTGATGTCTTCAAGGCACCTGTCAGCTTCCCCTCTCAACAGATAAACAGCCCATGGTAGAATCTTCATTGTGTGATATGCTAGCATCTGTTTCACCTATTATGACATGAAAAACTAATGATAAACAGTTAATTTCCACAGTCTAGGTTCCTAAAATATACTCTACTCTCTGGATGGTGAATAGTAGGCCAGTGATAGCTTCAAAAAGTAAATAACCAGCCCTCCTAAGTTGTGTTTAACTCAGCATTTCCCTCATTCAGATGGATGTTTGTAAATCATCCATCAATTTCTGTGGCCTATAGTAATGTGGTTACCCTGAACAGACTTCCCTGTTGTCTGTGTTCATGAATCATCATATGGAAAGCTAAGAATATGTGTTATGACTCTGATGTGACTGAGCAATGAATTTGCATGAAGCATCAGCAAATGTGTATGAGTTCTCCACAAAACCCAGCTAGCATTATGTTGGGTGACTTGGGTGACTACAATACCATGTGGTCCACAGCTGTGGGATTGGAAATAGCTCAGGACATAGACAAAGGGAGTGTGATGCCAAACTGGAGAATTCAGGGACATTGGTGATGGGTTTGTTAATCCATTTCTTATTTGAAATGCATTATTTTGTAATTGAAAGTTTCTATAGTATAGTGATTGTTTCACACCTAAAAAGAGGATGTGAGAGTAAAATATATAATGATACAAACATCTGGTGAGCAGGATGACATCAGGAAGGGTTTGGCAAGAGATGAAATAGATTTTAAACACTGGAAGGAAATGCATTTGGCAGAAGGCACTGACATAATCAGGAAGAATTTGAAACTTCCTTAAGTTGAAAAAGGAAAAGGACAGAAAGGGAGGAAAGGATGGATGGACGAGTGTGCTGGCTACATCAACTTGATTCAAGCTAGAGTCATCTGAAAGGAGGAAAACCTCAATTGAGAAAATGTCTCCTTAAGATCTGGCTGTAAGGCATTTTCTTAATTAGTGACTGATGGGAGAGAGTCCATCCCATTGTGGGTGGATCCATCCCTAAAGTGGGTTTGGCCTAATGATGCTTGTATTCTAATGCTCATTTGGGTCCCCCCAAACTGTTTGCAGGAAAGAAGCTACCTCTGTACTATGGGAAAGTAGGTATACTGGGTGTACTAGCTGGTTTTGTGTGTCAACTTGACACAAGACAGAGTTATCACAGAGAAAGGAGTCCCCCTTGAGGAAATGCCTCCATGAGATTCAGCTGTAAGACATTTTCTCAATTAGTGATCAAGGGGGGAGGGCTTATTGTGGGTGGTGCCGTCCCTGAGCTAGTAGTCTTGGATTCTTTAAGAAGGCAAGCTGAGCAAGCCAGGGGAAGGAAGCCAGTAAGCAGTACCCCTCCATGGGCTTGGCATCAGCTCCTGCCTTCAAGTTCCTACCCTGTGTGAGTTCCAGTCTTGACTTCCTTAGGTGATGAACAGCAATGTGGAAATATAAGCTAAATAAACCTTTCCCTCCCCATCTTGCTTCTTGGTCATTATGTTTTTTGCAGGAATAGAAGTCCTGACTAAGATAATAAAATTCATTTTAAAAAGAAATATTTATTGTACACAAAGGTAAGCACTAAGATAACTATCAGAACACTTGGAACTTTTCAACAGAGTTTTGAAATGAAGATATTACCATCAGTAACGACTGCAGTATGCTACAGACAGTGGCCTCTAGTGCTGCCCAAAGGCTTGTTGGGCCTTGCTCTGCTAGAACCCTCCTGGGTTCTGATGAAGTCTGAGATAGAGTCTTAGAAAATGCTTTTCTATCTAATAAGATTCCTAGTTTATTTTAGATTGCAGCTAGATTTAATAGCCAGTGTTAAATGTTATATTTTTAAATCAGTAGAGACAAAATTTGAAAGTTCTATCATCTATCATTCATCTATCTATCTATCTATCTATCTATCTATCTATCTATCTATCTATCTTTCATCTATCTATATATGTGTGTATGTCACATGTGTGGGTACTCTGGGCACACCTGAGGTGGCTAAAAGAAAATATCTGGTGTCCTTTATCATTCTCTGCTTTTATTTATTTTTATTTTTATTTTTTGCCAGAGTCTCTCTTTGAACCTGAGGTTCACATTTTTCTTAGCTAGTCCAGAAGCCAGCAAATCCCAGCAATCTGCCCCAGCAAGCCTTCCATCTCTTCTTCCCATGGGGTTACAGGTATCCTGTGGAATCTGAACAACTCTGGACCTCATGTTCGTGCCACATGTGCTTTTAACCACCAAGCCAACTCTCTATTCCTAGACTGCAGTCTTTATAAAGGAAAAATGTCAACACCACATGGGTGCATTCAAATCATCTGTAGAAATTGTAATTAGAAGACCAATCAACCATGTGGGCCCCTGTTAGATGTCATGTTTCCCCCAAACAATAGATTTTGTTGAATTATTTCCATGGTTATTTCTCAGAAATGAGAAGTGCTATTGTGGATTCACTGTAATGCTGTAAAAGGGGCAGCTGTTGTAGAAGTGACCAAATGCTCAGGCCAAGTGGTAAACTGCCTGTAAGGACTGAGACAGTTGAGCATGTCAGCCATGAACCTATAATTTGGGTGACTCAGATTTCAAAGTGAGACAGAAGACAATCTATCTCAATATAGGTCAAGAAAGAAACTTTTAAAAGATCTTTTTAAAGGAGAGGGATAGAAAAAAGGAAATGAAAGTTCCCGATAAGAGATAGATTATTAAAAAGTAAATTATGCTATGAATCAGAAGTGACATGGGAGTAGAAGAGTAACAAAGAGGAAACTTCTGAAGGAAAGAAGCAATCTGTGACGCTCTCTGACTATCCTATTAGGATGTGTACAAATCTGCTAAACTTTGGAGTTTAATGTAACTAGGAAAAGGTTTCTAATTTTTAAAGCAATGATTGATGTAAGAAGAGGACTGAGTTGGTGGTGGATACCTTCAGATAAAGAAAAACTTGACACAGTGAAGGTGGATGAGAGTTTGATCCTGATATTGGAGGAAGAGACATAGAATTTCAATTTAGGAGATAGATAGGCTAGCTACTTGAATTGAATCTTTTCAGGAATGAGTGAACTCTATTGTGCAGTAGGTACTCACACAGAAAGAACGGCATCTTGGTGACTGTTTGGTTGTTGTAAAATATTTTAGAATGACAGAAAAATCATGACCCTGATGGGAGCTTTGGCTGGTCTTACAGACACCATATATGAGGAGGACTGAGCATACCACAGGGGTTGTCCTACATAAGCCAGCTAGATCTTCACCTTTGCTGCTACTTTTAAAACATTGAACTCCCGATATTCAAGCTTAAGGTTAGTGTCCCATGCACAGTCATGGCATCAGTGTTCATGGTGAAGCTGTAATGACAAGGAGATAGAACCTCTATGGAGCTTCTGAAGAAAAGGCTAGATGGAAACAGCTATGGAGAAGCAACAGAGTTTCACAAGAGGAGAAGGGGCAGAGATTTCACTCCTGGGCCTTTCCTGGGTTCTCAGCCTCCCCTGTGTGGCCCATGCCTCTCACAACAGCAATCCAACAGCAAACGCTAATGTGCTACCGTGCACTGACTATAAAGCAGTAAAGTAAGTGCTAGGAGAACCACCCTAGTTGTATAGGCAATGTCTTTCGGTCAGTAAAATATACAAAAGTTCTGTTCTAACATTTCATAAATGGGTGAGAGTGCCATGAATTTCAGCTAGAATTCTAAATTAGACACTGAAAGGAATTTTAGGATATACAAGAATTCGTGATTACAGTAGAAGACTATTTCTGTGCGGAGTCCATGGGAAAACAGTGCAATGCCTCTTGACAACAGCATCACAAGCATAGATGTGAGGGAGCCAGGAGCATTCCCTCGTGATATCTGTGAAGGTGGCAGAAAGTTATGACATGCCATCTATGATGTGTGAAGAAGTGTCACTGCCAAGGGCACAGTGCCTGGTGTTCAGCCCGCCTGAGTCTTTGTATATTATGTTTAGCGGTGAGAAGCCCACATCTACAAGCTTTTCTCACCCATAAAATGATGACGCTGTTTCTTGTAGCTATAATATATGCTTAGTAAGTACTAATTACTATTATTTCCTGGATGTTTAAATGGCAATATTCCACAAATAGTCAACAATAGATTCATTTAAACTAAAACCATTGTAGGAGAATATTTTAAACAGGTCCCATCCTGTGTGTGTTTTTTTTTTATCAATTATCTTTGAAGAAGTTATATGCCCATTCATAACAGATCATGAACAACATCCTAAAGAGCCATTTGGCTCCTGCTAATCCCCAGCATGGCCCTGCTCAATCATGTTAATCTTCCAATGAACTGTCTCCATCCTTCCCTCCCTCTCTTGACCCCTCTGATGGCTATCTCTTTCACCTTCCACAACCCTCTCTTTGTTTCGCTGAGACAACCCCTTTCTTTGGCTTCTTTTTCTTACTCACATGCCCCTGTTGACCTAACACCTGCCACTGGGTTTACACATGGGGTCACTTCTGCCTGTAGCCTCAGTCACCTAGTAGAAGTGTTCTTTAAGTGGAAACTTAGGACAATTATGAAGACAAAAGAGTGAGATCAAGTTGGGAAACAGAATGAACCCTTGACACCGACTTCACATAGCTGCACAAGCAGTGCCCAACTTCTCTAAACAAGCAACCAATACCCACACTGAGATGCTATTTCTAAGCCCAATGAGTTTTGTTTTAGCCAGAGGATAAAGCAATAAAGGGTAGGTTTGTTTCCCAGTGAGGTGTGGGCTGGACCTAATCCAGTCTTTTTATAGTTTCAGTTTTATTAATTCAAAATAATTAATTTCTGGCTCCAGTAATTGTCACTCATTGGGGAATTGGCTAAGTTACTTGAAGGAAAGGAGGAAAAAACCTTTTAGCTAGAAGTTAGTAAAATAATGGAAGCTGGAGTTTTTATGCTTGTACTTTTTTTTTTCTCCTTAAATGGTTGCGTTTTGAAATTTTCCATCATAGACCAGCCTCTGCGGCTACACTCTGGTCTTGCCCTTTGGCTTATAGCAATGGAAAAATATCTCTTCCCTCTGGCAATCATGTCATTCCTTGGAAGGCTTTTCTGAACTTCTGGTTCTCATTCTGTACTTGGGCTTTCACCATCAGTATTGCACAAGAGAAGTGGCATGCCTGGGACACGGCAGGCACGCCATCACAAGGGGCCTCTGAGGAGCTGTCTTGTAGCTGTTGCAGCAAGTGTTCTTATGTGAGTTTTTAAGCACCTCTCAAAATGACCTGAAGAGATTTTTGGGAGCATTGCACTCTCAGGCCAATCCAAAGAAGTGTATCTCCTGGAAGTGTTTCCTCTCACTTCCTCCCTACTCTTTCTCCCAAGTAAAGACCAGTCCAGTCCCTTCCTCTTCTTATTAGCTCTCCTCAGGGAACTGTCTCAGATCCCAACTATGTGTTGGTTACACATCCAACACTTTGCATCTGTCCCATGTTGTGGTTTGTGACCAAAGCAGTAGGACAATACTGAATGTGTAGGCATTTACAGAAAGATTTGCACCAAACTCAGTTCTTTTTCATTAATTAACAGCAATTATTAGACTACAGCTGAAATATAACTGTGACAATTCACCCTCAGTTTCTCAGACTTGTGCCATGCCTCAGTGGAAAGTGAGGACCTGGTGAAAGTTAACAGCAGACAGCTGGCACTCTGAGAAGTCAGGAGTCCAGGTGCCTGGAAGTCCACGATGACGAGAGTCCTAACTGGTAAAACTTGCTATTTAAACCATCAGCAAAATCTCCTCTGTGAAGAAAAGTGTAATTCAGTTATGTAATAGAAAAGGCAGTTCCTGAGCTCATGGATGCCTCTGACTTGAGGGGAAGAGGACCTTAGAACAATTTTTAAGTTAGCCATAGTGATACACACCTATTTCCCCAATATTTGGGAGGTGAAGGGAACAAAAACAGGCTCTCAAGGGCAACCTCAGCTACATAGCAAGTTTGAGGCTAACCTGACCTACAACAGGAGACCCTATTTCCAAATCCAAACCATGAAAGTCAAGCAATAACAGACAGCACTCCAACTTCATGCTTGTAAATGCTTCATGCTTCCAATATGTAGTACATCTTCTTCTCTTAGGGCAACTAGTATCTATAGCTTTCTGATGTGTGAATACTATTTCTGCATGCTGTTGCTTCCACATATAAACAAAGAGATGCTTATGTTAACTTGATTGCTCTCTCTCTCTCTCTCTCTCTCTCTCTCTCTCTCTCTCTCTCTCTCTGTCTCTCTATTGAGACAGAATTTTATTATTTCCCAGGTTGGCCTCAGGCTAACAATACTCCTGCCTCAGCCTCTGAGATTACAGATATTCATCACCATGACTGGCTAAAGTTTTTGATGATTTCTATTGTTGTGGTGATGGTTGTTAACCCAAGAGAACTTTTCCCCAAACGAAAGGATATCCTTATATTCTTGACTTCAAGCAAAAATCTCTCAAAGAAAAGATGTTCTGTCTTCTTTGCATCGAAAGCCAATGAAGTACTTAGAAAAGGCACAGTGATCTCACACAACAGTGTAATCACATAAGTCTTTTAGGAAAATTGGTGCAAGAGAGTTAAGGAAAGTGTGCAAGAGATTGTTTTCCTAGGGATATGGCTTCAGCTAACAAGTGTTGCTGCTGTAAATCTTTGCAAGGGAGATTTCTAAACAACACAAATCATAGGGGTTTTTGTTTTTGTTTTTTTGCAACAGGTATTAAACTTGAGGACTTTGAACATTCTGGACAAGCACTCTGACATTTAGCTACATCCTCACTAATAATCTTAAAAATACAACACTAAGTCATTGTTACATAGTTGGTGGAAGACCATTAAAGAAATGACCTATGTAGTTGGAGTTGGCCCTCTACACTTCAAAAAACATTGCTAATGAAAGCATCAGATGTGGACAGAGTAGTATCATATTTTAACAGCACAGAGATAAATGAAAGAAATACGTCAGCTGACTCCAAGAGTGATGTCATTAATTACGGAAAATAGATGTCACATATATGTCAATTGTTCAACTTAGATTGTTGTATGATACATGAGAATATAAACTAAAATCTAAACTAATATTCACATGAGTGATTATTAATATTAAACTAAATAAAATAAATTTCTTAATTTTGAAAATCTATAATCCTAAAAGTTGCATATACAAGTCATCAGAACAACTTTCTTAAGTGCAATTTCCCATGACAATAATAGTCTACATTGCCTCACTATTAAATTCCACATTTAATAGTAAAGTACCTTTTATTGACTAGGATTACATAAAGAAACTTGAATAAATGTTACATGTTAGACATATAGATGAATAAAATGTCTACTTCACAAAAGGAAAATTGTTTCAAATTTACTTGAATTTTAAAATATAAAAACAACACTTAGTATCTGGAAAATTAAGTCCTGAGCATATTCAAACATTTTCTCTTATGCACAGAGATCAAACATAAAAGTAACTAACAAGATAATTTAAGTTAAGGTTAAAATGGTGCAATGAGAGACATGAAGCATGCCCATTCATATAACAGTGCTATACTTCAGACAGACAGGGCAGGGCTAAGGATTTGATCCTGAGAAGGATGAAGGACTGCTAGCATAGTCTTATTTTCTTGATAGGAACATCGAATTACTTATTGAGCTTCAGGACACTTACCTCTAAGTAATCTGTGGAGCAGTTTATGTAATTTTCTACATCAAATCCCAGAAATGTGTAGTTCACAGTGTTGCCTGTTGTTGCTTGGATGGTCCAGTTACATCTTTGGTCCTTATCATAGGGATTTGGATAATTTATGCTCTCCAAGATGCCAGAGGTTTTATTCACTATTACCACATTGTCACATGCTGGGGGAAAAAAGCCATAAGTGGTAAGAACTCCCACCTATACCATAATGTCTCTGAGATGCATGCAAAATTCCTTTTTAAAAGACATCTAGATTTTTCTACTTTCCCCTTTAGATTAATAAACATATAGGCATACATGACATGTCATTTGTATGCTGAGGAGTCTCCAGTTTCAATAATGTAAAGTAATAAGTGAATTTAGTTAGGCATTGAAGTGTCATAAAAAGCTACACTAAAATAGATATCTGATTCCTCTATATTAGTGGACAAACAATTTGGCTTTACTTCCATCTCTCTGCTAAAATTAGAGATGTGTAGTGAGCAATCTATGCTTCTGTTTTCAAACTCTTCATATTTTGGATAAATGAATATTCTAATATTGGAACACAGTCATTTAGAATGTAAGTCTTTGTGAATGCCACATGAGTAACAGAACGCATAACTGTCACCATGAGTCCTCAATAAAGGCTCCCTTATTCCTCAAGTTACTCATCATGAAGTTCTGAGAGAACAGAGGGAACACAAAATGGAGAAAAAAGAAATAAAATCCTTCAATTTTGAACATTTTTTGAAAGATCACGGGTAGCATTTTCTAAAGATGAATTTTCTTTTTTTTCTTTTTTTTTAATTTATTTTTTCTCAAATCATAATTCATTCACACAGGGGTTATAAACACAGAAAGGCAGGATGTGGGGAAGGGAGTGACACTGGAGTGTGGGTGATCAGGGGGAATACAGATATCATCAGAACCGGGTATCGGCTGGGTGAAGGTTCAGGGGACAAGTCACTATGACTCTGCCTATGACTCGCTTGTCCTTATCTAAGTTGGTATTGTCTGCCCAGGCTACCTATTTACAAGGTCTATGACTACTCAGGCCTGTAAATTTTCATAAAAGCTGCCTGTTTACATTAGCTTATAGCTATCTGTTTCAATGTTTTCCCACTGAGACCCAAGACTTGCTGTTAGTATACATGTATGACAGGCCTATTGCTGATTTTAGGCCTATGGCTGATTTTAGACCTTCAGTGGGTAAGCAGGGCTGCTCCTGACATCTCCTCCCTTCTCTAAGTATAGAAGGGCTGTGTGTGTGTGGGCTATGTGTGTGTGTGTGTGTGTGTACACATATACATATATGTATATGTATTCCCCCAGTAGCAGGTCTAAACAACAGAGACAATGTATTCCAAATGTATTCCAAACTCACAGACCTGGCTCTGTCATCTCACAAATCACATTGTTGACGAGTTTTCAATTTCAAATGGCAAGGACTTTTTTTTTGGAGGGAGTTGGATTGGAGGGAACTCATGTTAGCATGAACTCAGGCTAGCATGGAACTCAGGCTAGCATGGAACTAGCTATATAGTTAAGGATGACCTTGAAGTTCAGAACTCCCTGTCTCTACCTCTCAAATACCAGGATGGTGCACACATGCCACCAACCTTAGTTGAATGAAGTGCTGGAGATGGAACTTAGAACTTCATGCTAGGCAAACACTCTGCTAACTGATCATATCCCCAGGCTCTGGTTCTACTTGTAAGGACTGATATTCTCCGTATAAAAACTATTAGAGGGGGAAAAAAATCAAAGGTGAATGGTTTAATAACCTGACAAAAATCAAGGGAAGGAGAGGCAAAGCAATAACAAAATTAAAAGAATGACCACACACTCGAACAGATACATTCAGCACAGAAAGTTAAGAAGCTGCTTGCATATAGAATAATGAGGAAATTCTGAAGAATTCAGCATGCCAAGGGAAGGAGATGGACAAGAAAGGGAACAGACAGACATGTTCTACAGTAGAGGACATAGCTTCTCCATGCACACTTCTCTATTTAATAAAACTCAGGCAGAAGACAGAACCTAAGCTGAGAGGTAACTTTGTTCACTGGACAATGTCTAGTTAAAGGATTGTAACGTGTGGTATGACTGGATTCTGCGTGTCATTAGAGTGTCACATTATCCTGAGCTGAATTTCAGCTGTCTCCACAGAGTAAAAACTACCCTGAGTTTCTTGGTTTACCAGATGCTTTGGTAATATGAGATTGGATTTAATATATGAGCATTTTCCCTTTCAATGACTTTGGAGTTTTCACGTAAGAGTTTAAGTCTAGTTCCAGTGGCTCAAACCACTGGTTAAAGTTATCTGGTTTGTTTCGCTAAGTAAATCTGGAGGTCTGCTGGGGGCTCTGTGCTGCTGGAGTTTGCACTTACTCTGCCGGTATTTGATCTCAAAGCCACGCCCTTGTTGGCCTGCATCTGTCCTCAGCTTCAACAATACGATGTCTTTACTGGAACGGACGGGAGCAGGCGTCGTGTCCCCACACAGTTTATTTATCAGACGGGAGTTGGTACTCGGACCATCAAACACCTTTAATAAGACATTTTGCACACAGTAGAGTCAAGACTATGAATGCAAAGGAATGAGGACAAAATGGTTCTATGCTTTAAAAACAGCTAGTCCTAAATTCTATGAAAGCAATTGTGAACTTGGTCAATACACGGAGATGCTTGACAGTAAGCATGTGATCTAAGACTGTAGTCCGACGGAGACTGAAGGCTGAACATGCAAAAAGAAAGTTCCATAAAATAAAAATTGAGACTATAACTGAAAAATGTTGCTTTTTTTATTCCAAAATGTATAATTTGTAAAATGTCAGCCCATTTTATTTACAGGATCTAGAAGAACGTGGTGAATTGTGGGAACTATGAATAGATATAACTAGATGAATCTAACATCCCTCTAGTTCTCCTCAATAGGTCAGAGCACTGAGTTTTCAAGGCCTATCTAAAATCTTGGACATTGTAGTTAGGATAAAGCACATAACTCCTTGGGATATGTTAAATACATCTTTATAGCTTATGATAAATTGCCTTAAACACTTAATATATCAAGTCACTAGGTACATATCATACTTAGAAGGCTGCCATTTTTACCATCCTACTTTAAGATTTTAGTTTGCTTAAATCTTTTGTGTAAATGCTCCTCTTAAATCTTGCCATTTTTTTTATCTTAAAAATAGTCCTTAAATGCGTTTTATCCACTGAGTAAGTGGGGGGAGCAACAGATGACATAGAGGCACATTGTACATACGGCCAAGTAATCCAGAGAGCAGCTGGGGTGGTGTTCCAGGTGGAAGTCTTCAAATTCCAGCTGGAAAGGGCTGCCATGGCTGGCTTCCAGGCGCCAGTAGCATTCGGAGCTGTGGTAGTAGGGCATTGGGTAGTTGGGTGATGTGAGCACCCCTGTGGGGGTGGTAAGGTTGCCTCCACAGCCTGCAGGGGAACACAGTAGATGAAGCATGGCCTTTTCTTTCTGCAAGATAAACCTCGGCTAAAGCATGTCACTGCTGCTCCGCTGTCCGCTGTATCCGGTGCTGGGGTTGGAGCCCTGGACCTCACACATGCTAAGACCTCTACCCACTGAGCCATGCATCTCAAGCCTGTGGCTTTCAGAGACAAAAACTCACGATGTAGTCCAGTCTTGCCTCTAACTTGGAATCCTCCTGTCTCTGCTTCCTGCTGCTGGGATCATAGGGGCTTACCCTCACAGCACAAACTGTGCTCCACTTTAAAGCATCCCAAAGCAGGAAGTCACCTCAAGCTCTGCTTCACATTGGTGCGCTTTCCTTCTTCTAGTCAAGATGAGTAACTTGAAGTCTCCTGGGGAACTAGAACTTCCCTCTCCCTTCAAAATGTATGCTGCTATGAATCCAAAGATACCCATGATGTTGGGGCTTATTATAAAGAATGAGGAATGATGAAGGAGAACTACAAAAATTGACAGATGGTGACATAACATGACAAATGAAGGAACCGATCAGCTTGGCTTCTCCAGTAAAATGTAAGGTCTTTGTTACTTACCTGTTGATGATGCATCCCAGTAAGCTGAGAAACCCCTCGCTGTGAGTGCAGTATCACTCTTAAACCTTAGCCATAGCTTGTTACTGTGGGAGATGATTCTAGGAGGTAAAACTGAGCCGCAGTAAATCCCAATGAGTGGTGAAGTTTCAAAGCCTCCATCTCTGTGACAGGAACAGACATAAAAATGGACTGGGTTACAATTTGATGACAGAGTACAATAAACACATATGTTTAAAGCACAGGGATACAGATGAGCGGGCCATCACCTCAGCTGCCATCACCTGGGCGCTACTTAAAAAACACAATTTTAAGTCCTCAGGTCTTAGTTCTTTACTGACTAGGATTTGAATGACTTTAGTAAAAAAAAAAAAAAAAAAAGAAAGAAAGAAAGAAAAGAAAAGAAAAAAAAGAAAACAACGATTATTTATGCCTTGTTTGGCATTTTTATGCCATCTGCAGAGATCATGTATCTGAGATTCGCCTTCTTAAGGCATCTGGCATATAGATCAAAGAATACAGAATATAGAAACTATAGTTATTGACTATATAAATCAATATTTTAGAGAGAAATCTTACATATTTCTTACTGATTTTTGAAGCTATCAAATGTAGTATGATATATTTGTTATGTTTGGGACAACTGTAGAAATAATTATTCTCCTCAGAAGTTTTGGGGATTTTAAATCTAAAGGCATCTTTTAAAGGGATGATTTATTAAATGGTAAAGCCAAATGTTTATTTTTTTAAATTGGGTATTTTATTTACATTTCAGATGTTATCCCCTTTCCCCATTTCCCCTCCCACCCAGGAACCCCCTATTTTATCCCCCTCCTCCTGCTTCTATGACGATGTGCCCCCACTCACTCGCCCACTCTCCCCTCCCCACAGGCACTGCACTTACATGCACACAGCCACACCCACATACAAGCATATCAACGGAATTTAAATCAAGAAGTAAAACAACCATCAGATCTTATACAATTTCTCTTTTTCTTCTATATCATGTTTAAAATGACACATTTTATAATATGGAACATGTAAGGTAGTTTTACAAAACATTCCATGCTTCCATTAATCTTTTCTGAGAAGATTTTTAAATCAAAATAATGGTTATAATGAAATAAAAGCACACACCTGATTTCCACAAAATCTACACACTTTGGCCCAAAATAGTCCTCCAAGGCAAAGTCTGTGAAATGTAATGCAATCTGTCGGTTGAGCCCCACAGTGATCCTATAGATGCAGTTCTGGTTATGGGGGTAATTATTAGGGAAGTTCGGGGAGGAGAGCCTCCCAAAATCATCTGTATACTCATATAAACACACTGTGAAAAGAAACAGAGAGAAAAATGGAAAGCATTATACATTGCATGTGTCCAGTAAATATACAACGCATTAGTTCGTGTCCCTGAACTTGAATTTCAGGAGTAATTTTTAATATTCAAAGATTGATTTCATTTTGAAACAATGTTTTTAAAATTTCCTAGGCAATCAAATGCTAACATTTTAACAATGAGAAAGACATAGTTACATGTATTTTGATAGAATGACAGTTTGAGTCCTAGAAGTGTTACAATTTTTCTAATTCATGTAAATTCCCATAAACATTATAATTGGGTTAATCTACACAGATACCAGGAGACTTAGAAATAATTCATTTCTGTATGTCTCTTCATAACTTCCCTTTATAAACATATGCATTCATGAGAAGTGACCAGGTCACACAGGAGAAATGGGAGCTCAGAGCTAGGTGAGGCCATGCACACCCACAGTTGAAGATACCTTCTATGAAAGCCTGTCTTGAATATCGACAGGCTACTTGAGCAAGCCACGCCATCTCCCAATATCAGTTCCCTCTTTTCTATGATGGAGATAGTTACTGACCTTGTGTGTTGTTTGATGCAACTAAAGTATCTGCCTCAACATACATATATATGTAGCAATAATCCCCAATATATTATTTCAAATAGAATAGGCCTAAGAGAAGTATAATTGTGAGAAGTAAGTTTAACGATTCTCATGAGATGATTAGCAGTCAACCTGGAATGCTGCATTTAATTAAACACTAACTGCTCCAGTTCGTTTAAACTTTGCCTATTCAGTCTCTTCAGACTCTGTTGAATAACCAACCCATCACTCTGTTATGCCCTTACAATCTGAGATGTTTGACAAAGAAAGTCTGGCTTAACTGTGATATACATCTAGCTTCAATTTTCATCCAATAATGACCTAAATCTGGGGCCTTGGAGTAGCAGAATCCCCAACTAAAGGCTATAGAGAATGAGCTATTACGTATATTTTATTGCAAGTGAGGATGTGCAGTTACATTTCCTCAATTGCCGCCATATACTCATCCACAATTCAATCATCATTGGTATTGGGAACATAAAGACACATATAAAATGTAACAGGCTCTACTATCTCCTCCATGTGTCCCATGGAGTAACAAATAGTTATCAAATATTTGAGTTTACTTTACAAACCAAGGCTTTACTGTATTGAGGAAGCTCACAGTACTTGTTCACTCAAAGAGAAGTCAAGAAAGGAGGAAGTGAATGATGGTAAAAGAGAAGAAGAAAGGATGGTGAGGGAAGAAAGGTGAGAGGGAGCAAGAATGGGAAAGGGAAGAGGTTTATCTAAAATGTTTCATTCTCCATTATGAATATTACTGGATAAAATTTATGAGGATAAATTAGAATAGTCACCTAAATAAGCTACAAAAAGAAAAGTAAACAGGACTTGAGGGCCATCTGTTGTGAGGACTGCTATTTGAATCTGGCTTGGTGGGCATACCCTGGCCCCCAGCTGTGTGCGCACTCTTCCCTAAGTGGCACTTGTATTCTGAGGAACTCCTCATGCAATTTAATACAAAGGATCACCACTCTATAGTCGAAGATTAGACTAGCTGCATGCCCTTCCCTCTTGAACAAGTTCTCACTGGAAACAAATTAAACAAACTAACAAACAGAAATACAGTTAGAAAAAAACACAAGTGAGAACTGAAATCAAGTAAAATGGAACAGAAATAGAGAATGATATTAAAAAATATTCCCATTGTTTAAAAATTAAAATTGATAGTTTTTTAGCATAAGTGATCAAATGAAGAAGAGTATGAATTGTTATTTTAAGAGTAAAGGAGGAAGAATCACTATAGAATCTCCAGTCAGTAAAAGAACAGTACAGATAAACTTGACAAATGTGTTCCCAGCTACCATCTGCCAGTCAACTCAAATGAAAATAATAACACCTTCCATGGCCACAATCAGTCAAAGAAATTCAACCTGTCATTAATTCCTTTCTACAAAGAAAACTCCTGGCGATAGTCAAGCAAATTAAGGAAATCTTAAAACTATCCAGAGTTAGGAAATAAAAACAGATGACTCTATCTAGCTGATTTAATAAGACCAAATATTATTGTTATGCTGAAACAAGACAAACTTGCAACAAAAACACTACAGATAAACATTTCTCATAAATACAGATAAAACACCTGACATCAAACTTAAGCATACAGTTCCAGAGAATGTGAAGATGGTACTATAGCAAGCAGTGCTCACACTGGGAGTATCAGATTGTTTGATGTCGGGAAATCAACCAAAGTAACCTTCCATATTAACTGGATTTTAAAAAAACAACAACAGTCTTCTGATTAAATTATTTGAAAAAATCAACATCCATCCTAGATTAAGACTCTCAATAAACAGGACTAAAACAAAAGTCTATGAAATCTCATCATTGTTCTTAAAGAATTGATTAAATGCTTGTTTGCCAAAATGAAGAATGAGAATATGCCCAGTCCTACTCACTGTAATAATAAAGAAGGAGAAAGGAAGAACAGTACAAAAGAGTAATTCATAGTTGGGACCATTTATGTAAATTGTGTATCCAAAAAAAATGTTGGCACTAATAAGTGAGTTTTAAAACTCTACATAATACATGATTAATATCTGGAAAATCTGGCTAGGGTGCATACATTGGCCAAACTGCATCGTAATGCACACAACAGCACACAACAGCACAAGGCACATGCTGATCTTAGTGAAAATGTAAAAATGAACACTCAGAGCTCTGAAGTAGTGTTCATAGAAGTAGAGAAAGTATGACTAGACCTCAGGTTAGAATATGCTCACGGAGTGGAAGACAGTTTGAGATGTCCTGAGATCCCAACTTGATCTATGAATTCAATAGGATTTCAGTCAATTTTTTTAAATCATTAAAAAAAAACCAAAAGGCAGTTTCTATATGTGTACAGCAATGTAAAGGATCTAACATCACTAGAAGAAAAGTTTTGAAATGCAAATGCCATTGCAAAAATCTCCCTGAAGCCAATATTATATAAGATACTGTCCTTTTACTATAAGGCCCAATATGGATATCATGGGATAGATACAGTAGGGATTCCAGAAGCACCCACATAATACACATGGACAATTGTCAGCAATGTGTTCAAGGAAAATTCATTATGTGTGAGTAGGTAGAGTTGGGGGAGATGAGTTTAAGACCCAGCCTGGCACAGCTAAACATAACTTTCCTAAATGAACAGACTTGGAAACTTAGACCACCATACCAGGAAATCAAGATGAATTTTAGACTTAAAAGTTCAAACTATAAAACTTCTAGAAGACACACAGAGGGATGTTCTCATAATTTTGACAAGCAAACACTTTCTATATAGAAAACAGAAGCCCATTAACCATAAAATGAAGGAAAAAGACATGAATGTACAATCTGATCAAGAATACACTTGCATTTCAGACACACACACACAGAGACACACACACGGATACACACAAAGGTTAATAGACACCCAAGAAAAGACAATAAACAAACTGTCAAAAATAAACTCTGTAGACCAATACAAAAAAATCACAAACTACATTTTTCTAAAAATGATCATGTTTTTCTGCCTGATTAAGCACTTTCATAAAACCTTTTACACCATAGCATTAATGGTGGCCAAAGTGGAAATTGGGAAGCATTGGTAGTCCTTCAACCCACAAAGCCATGACAATATCAGGTCCATGAGATTAAGGCACAAGAAGAGGGTAGATAAGTACTGTGGACAGGAATCCATTATACAGGGAGGTGTGGTTTCCAAAATCATGTAAAAGACTTGGTTTCTGAGTGAATACATATCACCTCAGATTCTCTAGATCACTGCTTCTCCACCTTCCTGATGCTGAGACCCTTTAATACAGTCCCTCATGTTGTGGTTACCCCCAGCCATAAAATTATTTTGTTGCTACTTCACAATGGTAATTTTGTTACTGTTATGAATTTTAATTTAAATGTAATGTAAATATCTGTGTTTTCTGATGGTTTTAGGTGATGTCTGAGAAAGAATTGTTCAACCATACACATGCATGTATACACACACACATGCACACACACACACTCTCACACAACCCGGAAGAGAATCAATGGATTATTTGTGCACTCAAACATTAAAAAAAATATTTACTGGAGGAAATAATTTTAGAGATTAATAGATTTGCTATAAAAAACTCACAAAATATTTGAACATGTAATATCAGAAATTTGAGACAGAAGTATACAAGCAAGGGAGGCCTAAAACATGCCCAAGGTGTTCCAAGCCAGTATCAAGCTGTTACTCAGCAGACTGACTCTCTCTGGTCTTAGTTCAATCTACAGTGGATAGGCCCTGCAATTGTGAGTGTGATATTTCTTCATTATCTTTTATAACAGTTCTTAAATAAACTATAAAGACAAAATTCAATTAGATCTGCTTGAATTGTTCAGTGAAAGTACACCACAGACTTTAATCAGGATTTCTAATTGAACCATGGAACCTGAACTTACAACCAGGGTATCTGAGATAATCTTTTCTTTCTGAAGATGTTTTAAAAATGTCCATTCTAATCTGAGAGCGTTGTTCTTACCACACTGAGATATAAGAATAGAAACAGAATGTTCTCTGTCCATTTCTTTGAAATGAATCCCATGTGACCCTCTTAGTTATCACTTCCTAACTTCATGCTTTCCTGTTCTGGGCTCATTCCAAGGTGACTGATAAGAACACACACTGCAGTGTAAGAGGGAAGGAGAGGCTGGGAAATCCCAGTGAATTCATCTTTTTATATGTATATTTGCTCATAAGATTGTGCTTTGGACCATGCTAGCTACTTCTCTGGATAACTGTGAAGCTCTTCTCTTTGTAAAACATAAGAAACATTCGTGATAGTTCCGTTGTAGCCCAGAAGAGACTGGCAACAGAAATCAGCAGTACAGTGAAGCCTGTTTGCTTAGTTTGGCTCTTAAACTAGCCAGCTATTTATTCTTGGGAAGACAGATTCAACATTCTAGACTGATATTGCCTCCATTCAAAGATTAATTGGGATAGACTACTTTATACTTTCTAGATACTCCATGAAAATAAAATTCAATCATGCTTACTGAGATTTTTAGACAGATTTCATGAAGAGATGCCTAACTTTGTATGGTACCTCTGATATTTTGTACTCTATTTTTCTTTTTCACACTCATGTTTTTAATGAATAGTCTTGAGTGAATCAGAAATTAATTTGAAGAATAATGGAGTAGTTGTTATCTAGATATTATTTAATCTGAAAGTTTTAAGTACATTTCTTCTCTCATTTATACTTGTAGTTACTAGTTCTATATGAAATCAGTGAATAAGTGATAGCTGTTAATAGAATATCAAATTATAATTTAAATTGTGATGTATAACAATTATATTATCTGAATATGCAGATATCTTCTACTTAATGCTAGTAAACGTTGAAAGTCATAATCAGTGGTAAGGCGTTCTTACGAGATTCTACCCAACATCATTCCTTTTGCTTGTCTTCTGTTTTCTCTATCTCCTTGGGAACATTTGGATGAGAACAGCAGCTGAATGCTTATGGAGGGAGTCAGAGTATGAATAAGAAGCCAATCTCCTTACTCCCAAACACATATTTAAGGGCTGACATCACAGACGTATTGCAGGAACTACAGCTAGAAGCGTAACAGGATTCAAATCAGGATAATTTGACTCTTATTAAATGAAAACGGGCCAGAGTTAGAGGAAACTTCCATGGGCTGTGCTAAGAAACTAGACCTCAGCAGTCCAAAGCATCATTATTACTCCAAAAATAACTTCTGGAACAATGAAATAGCGTGCAGGCCAATGATTACCTGTCCTCTCGTGCTTTTATCTGACATGATTTCAGTCCACAGAAATTATCCAGAAGATGCTAGCTGAAAAGAGAGTTCTCACCTCTGCCTTTCCAGTCGCCATCTCACTTCACCTAAGCTTCTGGGAATATTAGCCAACTGCCTGACCACCACCTCTATTCCGGTCTCCTGAGCCAGCTGTACTCTGAGACATACTACAGGACCAGATTCAACAACCCATGCAATTCAGCCACCCATATGGCTTTCTGGGTCTCATCATCTGATTGCTATTTCAAATGACAGGACTGTGTTAACCAATCCTATGAGTTCATCTAAAAATGGCAGACACATAGTGAGCAGTCAAGCAGTGAAAAGAATGTTCTCCCTTGTCTGTGATTTCAGCTCTGTCTAGACCAAGCAGGGGCTGGAATCATGACTAACACACATGGAAGCAGGGTAGTCTTTGCAGTAGTTCTTTCAGGGTCTTCTTTTTGAGGCCTTGGGGTTTTTTCCCCACATTTGCTCCCTTCCCTTTATTCTTCTGTGTTAGAAGTGTTTGGGAGGAATTGAACCCAGTCATGCATGCCAAGCACATGTGGGAGTTGAGCACGTCCCATTCCCTACTCTCTGTATCAGTTTTCCTTCCTGTCTACTGGTCCTATTGCTTTGATGAGTTTTCTGTGAATCTTATCTTTCTGAATAATTTCATTAAATTTCAAATTTATCCTCCTTGTTCTGTATTAATGGCTCCCAGCTGTCTCTTCCCTTCATACTACCTCCTAAACTAGTATAGTGTTAACACAATCATTTCAGTCATTACAGAACTATGTTTATTTTGTATACTAAGGCAGAGATTGTCATGATATTTTCAGGAGGTACTGCCTGAATTACATGTTATTTAAGAAACAACCAGTTTATTCATGCAGCAAATTAAAATTATGTTCATAGAAGATTAGAACCAGAAAACATTTCAAAGATCATCAAATCTAATCTCTTAATTACACAGATGAGAAAATTGTACCCCCACAGAGTTCAACTGACTTACTCCAAATCTAATATTTGGTGTGGTTTGGGGCCAAATATATGAGGGAGATGAAACTACAGAGGTATGGAAAATTGTGCACACACTGTAATTTCCTGAGACATCCACTTTGGTCTTTGGCTGTTAACCACTTGAATAAGGCTCAGTGAAAATGTCAATTACACAGCACAACACACCATACTTTAAATCCTTGGGATTTAACTCTACATGTGCTTGGGATAGATAATGGGGTATCTGCTAAAGTAAGTTCTACCAATGATCAGTGTATATATTTCTCTTGCACTTTGGATTTTTAAAGCCATTTAAAACACAGCCTTCCAGAACACAGAAGCTGAACTACTTTTGCCTGGATTAAAGTATAGTGACTAAACTTCCTAGAGGAGAAATAAGTGAAAAAATGGCTAGGGATTTTGAGTAAGAAAATTTTTCTTTATTTATGATGGAAATAAAGGCTTTAGAAGATAAATATCTCAAAGATTCTCTGAACACAAGACTCTCAGGAGGAATATGCCCAGGCTCAGAAAAATTCCCCAAGCTGTGTAACGCTTGGCAAGTAGGAGTACTGGCTGTGGATGTGCACTGAATGCTACTTTTCTGTATCAAACTTCTTCTAACTATGATATAGAAATTAAGTCCCAGGATCCCTAAAATGGCACACAGTTCAGCTAACAGAATTACCCTATTTTTAATACAGTGGATGTTGTCTTATACTCTATTCCAAGTAAGTATTTGTGTGTTTTAGATATTAGATCTCTTTTCCAATAGAGAAAATGTTACCTGCTGATGCATCAATTGCTTCATAATTTATGGAAAAGCCTTCATGGGCAAGAGCAGAGTCAGACACGAATATCAGCTTTATTGAATGAGAAGTGCTGGTAAGGGAAGGCGGGATGGATTTTCCACAATATCTGTTCCAAATGAAGAAAGAAGAGAAACACAGATTTTTAAACATTTAGTAGATTTGAATTAATATTCCAAACAATAGGCTATATAAAGATGATAATAGTAAAGGTGATAATAATAAAGATGATAATAATAAAGATGATAATAGGTTGTTATCTATTTCACATCAACCTTGAAACCAAGCATATGTCAGTAGCAACAAAAACACACTGGAAGAGTTGTGTGTCACACTGAATGCCTTAACATACATGAAAAATGTAATGAGACCAGGAAACAGGGTCTTCAGTCACCTGCTGATAGTGTGTTGAGAAACTTTTTCATAGACTTAGATTAAAGGAATTATATTCCTTTACTATATTCACTACTCTATTAAAGCACCCAAAACTCATCCAGCACAGTGTTAGACAGCCCTATCAGTCAGGTGCATTGTGACTTTGGACATATGGCTTAATTGCTCTGAGTCATTTTCTCTGTAGACTTCATATCACTCTGAATGTGTGGATCAGTCAGGTAGGACACTGTAGCTAAGCACTGAGAACAGTGCCTGGAGGGTGATCTCTGTGTGAGTTGTCTGGTGTCTTTAAACGGCTCACACAACTCACTTATGAAGAGGTAAGAGTGTGATCAGGAAACCATGTCACTATTCCTCCAGAACAAAGGACGCTTTACTCAGAAATCTATTCTAGTAATCCCCCAAACACAGCTACAGTACATGACATGATGCCATGGTGTTTTATCTGGAGAAACACCTGTAGAAAGAAGAGCTAAAAAATGGAAATCTAGAGACAATGCATGCTTGGCAAATAATATGGAACCAAAAATAAGCTAAAATGTTGAATATGAGAAATAGGAAAATTAAATAAGTTTTGTGTAGAATAATGTTTTAATTATGACAGAGATTTACCATCTTAATATGACTGAAGGCAGATAGATTAAATAACTGTCCTCACATGATATTGCACCCTAAATTGGGACGTGATCATTAAAGCTTATTCCCCTCATCAAAAATTGCATTTTGTCGTGTTTACAAAATATCACTTAAAAAAATAATAATAAGAAGAAAGTTTTAGATAAAAGACTAAGATAAGAAGAAAAAGAAGGAGAGGAGCAATAAGAACAGAAGGACAGAATTTAGAGACTGACTTAAAATGATAATGTTTACGAAGTTAATAGATGAGAAGAAAGGAAAATACAAGAAAAACTTTAAAAAGAAGCAATAGGGAAGGCTGGAGAGACGGCTCAGCAGTTATGTACACTAGCTGATCTTCTGGAAGATATGGGTTCAAGTCCCAGCATAGAGGTTAGTAACTATCTACAACTCGAGGCCCAGGGGATCAGATTCTGTCCTCTGTGGGCACCATGCATGTGACATAGAGACATACATATGGCCAATAAACTGGTACACAATAAAGAAACAAATATTTAAAAGTTTAAAATTTAAATATTTAAAAAGCAATCAGAGAAACTCTAAACTCTACTTTCAACACAAGCATAATAATAGAGGTCGGGTTCACTTTGTACTCAAATGTCTGAAATCCTAAGGAAAATACATAAGTGCCTCTCAAGATACTGAATATCAGATGAAGAAGGAAAACCTCAAGGACATGAAATAAATTAATTAAAAGGGAAACTGGAAAGGACTAACTTGGGTTCAAGTAACTTAACACCATTCCAGGACAAAGTCCAAATATATTTTTATAAGAATGCAAAATGGCTGGTGTCCAAAACATAAAATTAAAAATTCTGAACAGTCTATCAAATATTATCAAGTATAAAAAGAAAGAGAGTGCAACTCATAATGAGAGAGAATAATCAACTAAAACATAACAAGTAATTATATAATCACTGAATGAATAAAGATATTAAAATAATTATAACTATCACATAGATCTAGACGGTATGGGAAAATGGAAAAATTGATGCATAGAGGTACATACTATATTCAGTCATGTTGTACTAAATGATGGGAAGCCCAAACATACATATGCAAAAAATTGAGATTAAAAAAGTCAATTCAAATTGTTTAAGTGTGAGAAACGAAGTGACTAGATCAGAGGAACACAGAGCAAACACTTTATCAAATTGTTCTAGACAAGGATTTCTATAGCTAGAGCCTCAAAAGCACAGGCAAGCTAAGACAGACAGGTAAGATTCTAGCAATCTACAAATCTTCTCCATAGCTGAGAACACAGCAGAATGGAGACACAGCCCATGGAAGGAGAATTAATGGCAAACTACATATATTGGAGAAGCAGTTAATACCTAAGAAATATGAAGACTTTTAGAAATCACTTAGTAATATAAACGGGAAGTAAATACTCTGATCAAAAAGCCCTGAATAGGGCAATTATCACAAACAAGGCTTTGAGATGAGTCATGAATCTTAGAGAAAGTGGTGTTATTTATACACTAACAAGAAGATGCAAAATCAAGAGCACAATGATCTACTATTGCTGTCTTAGTCACTGTTCTATTGCTGTGAAGAGACTCCATGATCAACGCAACTCTGATAAAAGAAAGCATTTAATTGAGGTCTTCTTCACAGCTTCAGATGGCTAGTCCATTATCAACATGGAAGGAAGCAGACAATAGGGCACTAGAGTACTAGCTTAGAGCTTTACAGCTTCATCACCAGCTAGCTTGCTGAGTAACACTGGGGCTGGAGTGGGCTTTGAGAACCTCAATGCTGACTCCTAGTGACATCTCTCTTCCAACAAGACCACACCTCCCAATCCTTCTCTACAACTCCACTAACTGAGGATCAAACATTTAAACATATGAGCCAATGGAACGATTCTCATTCACCACCACAATCTAACCTCATTATGACTATTGTTTTTATTGACTTTTATATGATATATATGATATATGATATATGATATATTATATATATATATATGTATGTGTGTGTGTGTGTGTGTGTGTGTGTGTGTGTGTGTGTTAAATAAGCCAGGTACAGAAGCAGAAGTGCCACATGATCTCACTGATAGATGATTCTAAAATTGTAGACAACATAATGAATGATGTTATCAGCACCTAGAATTATTGGGGGAGGAGTAGAGAAGGAAAGATGTTGGTAAAAGACAGGCAATTCAAGTTAAAAAGGAGAAGAAATTCTGAGTCTATTACAAAGCAAGGTGACTATAGTTAATGTCATATTGTTCATTTAAAAAATATATACAAGGTGGATATTTTGTGTTACTGCCTGTGAAATGGTGAATCATGTGTTCATCAGTAGGGCCGACCTTACTATTATATGCACTTTACTTCAAAATATAATGGTATATAAGGTCAAAATACGTTCCTAATTTATAATATAAAATAAACTAGATATAAAATGATTTAAGTGCATTATTGCCTCTGTTCATTTATGTACAAAAATCTAAATAGTATGCTTCAAAGTTCAGCATTAAAAAACAAAACATTCTCTCACCTCCCAAGAGATGTCTGAGCAACAGTGTCATAAACTTCCAGGTAGTCATTTGTGCAGTTGTAATGAAACTCCAGGTAAAATGAACTGAATACCAAACGAATCAGTTGGTCATGTTGGACTAATATATGCCAGGTACAATTTACACCGCTTGGGTAGACATTTGGATGACCAGGACTTTTGATGATTCCTGTAGATCCTGTGAGAACTTCTCCACATTCTGTGTAATAATTAGTAATGATAAAACCATAGTCATCATCACAACAGTTAATAAATGAGCTACATGAATCCCCAAATAAAAACAATAATCATCATCACAACAACAGTTAATGTTAATCTGCATGGGTCCCAAAATAAAATGTGCTTATCATTAATTAAAAGTGCAAATGAGAAAATGCTGCTCTTACATGCAACTTATGATGACTTAGTTTTTTTCTTTCAATAATAGGTACGTGATAACTATTAAGTATTTGATGAATATAGTCCTTGTTTTAAGTGTACATTATAATTTTTCACAGAACAATTGATTTTATATAATTTACTTATTGTAAGGAACTTGTACTTTCAGAGGTGGGGGTTGAACCCAGAGTCTTACACACATAAAACATCCCTGTACAACTGTCTATTTATTCTGATAGCAGCATAAAAGGAGAGAGAGAAACCTTCTCCTACCTAATCTCTCACTGCTGAACTTAGCCGTGAAGCCACGATTTTCCATAGAAGAGCTTTTCACAAATGTAACATAAAGAACATTGTACACAGATGTTATAAATGAAGGTATGTTCGTGCTACAAAACTTCTCATTTCCAGGAGATCCCAAGACAGAGCTGGGACCAATCTAAGGAAAAATAGATATAGTCAAGTTAATTTTTGTTAAATATCCATTTGGAAAATTGCTGCCCGTGGTGAAGCTCTTGGAAGTCTGTAACTGTGGAAGAAGTGCAGAATCAATCTCCTTTGGGTCCATGAGAAGAACAAGGTTTATCTCTTGCTTTCCATTTGAGGTACACTTTCTGCTTGTATCACAGCCCTAGTGAGAGTTCCCAGTACAATGCTGAGCAGAAGTGTGGAGATGACAAGGCTGTCAACCAACCAGCCACTGAGGCAAAGCATTTGGTATCTCTATCACTGTGTATGACATCTCCATGGCTTTGGTGCCTCTTATCAAAGTAAGAGAGTTCTTTCCACAATTCTTGGTTTTTGGTTTTTTTTTAAGACTTTTTATTATAAGATGCAAGTAGATTCTGTCACATGCTTTTTTGTGCATTCTACTATATCCTTTACTTTATTGATAATATTCTATTTTGTACTATAATGTTCACTGATTTTTAGAATATAATCATCTACATACATTAGTATAAATTCCCTTTCAAGATTATATATATATATATATATATATATATATATATATATATATATGTGTGTGTGTGTGTGTGTGTGTGTGTGTGTGTGTGTGTGTATACCTGATTCCATTAAGTAGTATTCTGTTAGGAAATTTTATGTCTATATTTATGAGATTTTGATCTGCACAAACAATGGACCTTTTCACATAAATGTATATAGTGCCTTTAGTGATAATGTAGTGATATTCTACTCTTACCTCAATGTAATCTGTATCACAGGAGGAAGAACTTCCAATCTGAAAGTCGGTGAAGTTAAGAAGAACAACTTCTCTTTGGGGTTGGGAGATGACCCACCTACAGGTTCTTCGTCCGGGATATGCATTAGGATAGAAAGGTGAGCGAATGACTCCTTCTCCTCTTAACTCACCCCCACAAGCTGTAAATAGAAAAATGACAACCATATTTGCTCAGAAATAAAGAATTCATGACCTCAATTTCATTACAAATCTGTCTAAAAAACACAAGAATGTGATACTTTTATGGGAATATTTTTCCTGCCATTCAAGAACATATAATAACTCAAATAAATTAAAATTAAAATGTTAGAAAAATGTAGAATTTGACATTTAAAAAACAAGTAGGGAGGGATGGTTAGGGGGCTAGGGAGAAGGCTGAGTAGTTAAAAGCCCAGGCTGCTCTTCTAGGGGATCTAGGTTTGATTCCCAGCATTGGTAAATGAGCTCACAACTAGCTGTATATCCAGTCTCAAGGGACCAGACAGTTCATTTGGCCTCTGAGAGCATGGCACACATGTGCTGTGTCCAGACATTCATGTATGCAAAAAGACCATTTGCATAACATAATAAAGCAATTTTAAAAATAGTTATGGATAAGAAGATGATTGATGATTCAGTAAATAAAGTGTTTGTTGCATATGCATGAATTCTGTTCTCCAGCATTTGTGAAGCTGAGTACAATAGGGTGTGTCTGGAATCCCAGCCCTGGGTGTCAGGGATGAAAGCACAAAAGTAGATGGCTCCCTAAAGCTCAGTGGCCAGCAAATCCAGCTGAATTGTATAGCTCAATGTTCAGTGAGGGACTATGTCTCAATAAGGTGGAAATGAAATGAGGAAGAGATTCAACACCAACATTCTGGCCTCTATCAGCACACCGCATACACACATGCATACACGCACAGACACACATACAGAGAGACACACAGAGATACATACAGACACACATACAGAAGCAGAAGTTGCCTTACCAACTTGATAGTCAGCTCTGAAGCTAGCCTTCTGGACTGAAGCGTCTACTCTCAATCTGATCCAGACATTATTAGAAACTGATCTAATGGGGAACAGGGTTTCATTGCCACAGATCTTTCGAAGTAAGCTGTCATGGTCTCCAACCTAAGCAGAAAATTAAAAGAGGATTTGTAATGATAATCAGCAAGTCACTTTGGTAGATGTGGTAGTTTCTGGAGACTAGTCAATAGCACATCCGAAACAAATACAAGCTTAATTTAGTAGTATCTATACTACATTTAGAAGTAGTCAGTGGGTTACTTTTAATACAAACAACTGGTATCAAATATTGATAACAGTCTCAAGTCAATACAGCCTGTAACTACATAATTCTTAAAATATCTTAATTTCCATAATATCAAAGGGGCCATAAATCTGGAACTGCCAACACTTTCCCCAATCAACAAAAAACAAGAATATAGCATATCAAAAAATGAAAGTTCAACTGAATTTGCAACCCAAGGAATAAACTCTATTCATTACCAAAAACATTTTTTAAAAGATAAGAAGGCCAGAGAGGAAGGAAGAAGAGGTGGAGGAGAAAGAGGAGGAGGAAGAAGAAGAAGAGGAAGAGGAGGAGAAGGAGGAAGAAGAGAAGGAGAGAGAGAATCAATGCTAAAATCTTAGAATAAAAACATTAAAAGAAAAAAGTAAAAAGCTAAGATTTAAACCTTATTATTAAAATAGAAAGTAAAATCAGAAATGCACTGAAGAACAGATTTTTAAAGGAGGGTTGGGAATGGGCAAACCAAAGGCAAATTTTAGACAAATCTAATAAGAAAAGAAAAAAATATGCCTCCTAAGTATACAAAATAAAAAACTATAAACAAGTCACAAATCCAGTCTAAGGAACATGCAATTAATTAAATGTAATCCTATATACAGTTGTTTGTCTATGTATTTGATGCTCAAGATAGATTATTTTAATAAAATTATACAAATCAGTAAAAGGATCTAAGGAAGAGAATAGGAATGACTGCCCCATGGATAAAACAGAGCATCACTGCATCCCCTGAAAGGGAAGCACTGTGAGAGAATGATGTGTATTTGCTAAGTCTTCTGCACTTTTAAGAAAGAGATGATTCCCCATGTATAAACCCTCAAGCACAGCACAATTCTCTATTATCAAATCCCAAACCATGAGTCAGTTCCACATACGAATATAGATACAGAATCCTAAACAAAGTTCTAGAAAAATAAATGCACAGACTATTGCTAGCCTTATACACCAAACAACATGACAGCTCCTCAAGGGCTAAACCATCTGTTGGATTAAAACACATTGAACTGGTAAGGGGGCTCGATGGGTACAGGCACTTGATGATAACCTGAGTTTGATCCCACACTGACATGGTAGAAGGAGAAAACTGATTTCTATATGTTGCTCTCTGTTTTCCACATGTCTGCGATAGTACAACTTCCACCACCAACATGAACAAATAAATAAATACATGTATAAATATTAAAGCAAGACTAGGGAAGTGAGAAGAGAAATAAACTATTTTAATACAGTCCACTGGTTTAAGGCAACAGTCCACATCTTTTAGTGCAGTGGCCATGAACTGTGTCAGTGGGCCTTGTCATGTCCCCATTTGTCACCAGCCTGCTGCCTTAATAATCTTAACAAGTTACTTCATCTAAGCCTAGCTAGTGAGATGGAAAGGAGTATGTGAGACGGCAGTGAAATTTCCCAAGATTTCTGGTAATAAAATATTGACTTAAGAGGAACTCTTGATATTTCTGACATTTTTAAAGGTGAAACACTGGAGACTCTTTCCACAGTTGAGAATTGTTCAAAGAGTATACATGAGACTCTAGCTCCATAAAATTATCCTAGAGGATAGAGTAGCCTCGATATTAATCTACTCTCAATAAGCATTATCAAAGTATTAGTAAGTAACCAGCCCAGTGTTGATGAGCCTCATGGGACAGTCAGTGCTCACAGGAACTTGAGACAGGCACAGACACTCTCTGGAGTCATGAAAGAGTGATGACTATGCAGGCCTTGGCCCTGTTGCTTAAGACTACAGCTCAGTGGGTACCACAATTAGGCATCTGGGAAACTGTGAGGACTTTATTTTTGTTTTTGTTTGTTTTTTCTATTATTCTGAGGTTGGTGGGGCATGACTAGCATAGAACAGTTAAGAATCACACTACTAGCAGGCAGTGGTGATACATGCCTTTAATCCCAGCCCTTGGGAGGCAGAAGCAGGAGGATCTCCAGCTTTGAGGCCAGCCTGGTCTATATAAAATGAGTTCCACCACCGCCAGGGCTACACAGGAAAACCCTGTCTTCAAAGAAAGAAAGAAAGAAAGAAAGAAAGAAAGAAAGAAAGAAAGAAA
>NW_021604604.1:8503929-8519325 GCF_004785775.1 Grammomys surdaster | reverse complement strand
AGAAAGAAAGAAAGAAAGAAAGAAAGAAAGAAAGAAAGAAAGAAAGATTACATCATTAGAGAGTCTGACATGTGATGGTCGTTCCCAAGGATTCCCTGACATCCTGTGTGATCTTCACTTAGGTGACAGTATTGCTGTGAAGTAGAAAATGTCATCCACATTTACACTTAAACAAGGTATTTTTGGAGATTTTAAATATTCAGTTTTTCAGGATGACCAACGGAACACAAGTGAAAAAAAAATACTGTTTCCATCGGCCTGCATTTATTGTGGAGGATTCCTGGCAGTTTGGGAGAACAGCTGACTGTGTTTTATCTCAAGCTGGAGCTTGCCCGGGTTTCTCACATATTGGAATAAATGTTATTTATTTTGTCACCTCGATTTTACTCATGACAATGTTTTAATACAGTGTGTGAAAATCTATATAAATAAATTTCATTTCAAAATAGTACAATAATGACATACAACAATCTTGCAGTACAAAAGTGCTCTGAACACCTTCAGGGAATTATGGAGTACTCAGGAGATGTGTCTTTAAGCCAAGGTCAGTAAGAATTATTTAGGTTAAAGGCAGTGGCTAGTAAGGGAACGATAGGTGGGCTATTGTGACATTGTTCCTCTCAACCAAAAGTAGTAGAGGCACAGAGATCAAGAAGGATGCCTGTCAATTATGCACCATGGGCATTAAACCTGTAATGCTGCCATAAAACATCTGAGATGCAGACAGATTTGCATGTGGACCCATATCTAAGGATTTTCTGCAAAGGTAAGAACTGAAATTATTTTAAAAGCTCAGCCATGTGAGAGAATCACATGCCACTCCACTGAGTCAGGCCCATACCTTACTCTAAGCTCTTGACATCTGCAATGTGAATTTCTTACTCTGTAAGTCAAGTTATGCTACTTGACTGAACAGTAGGTTTCAGAGGGACAAGAAAGTGTCCCTTTAGTATCTAACAAAACCAAACCAACTCAAAAGACAAGCAAAATAAATAGGCATTTATAGTATTTGACAAATTCCTGTTGATCAATTAATGTGAAAGTGCACAATCCTCAATTCAGTCTTGAATTGAAACAGAGGCAGCATATGTACTACCGCTCTTGAAAATTAGAACACAGGAAACAGGAGTAAGACAGTGCTCTGTTCTCTAATCACCTAGGTTCTACTTGTCTCTTCTACAATCATCGTCTCTCTTTTCTGTTAGTCCATTAGTAGATGACAAGAAGGAAAAAAAAACCAGCCAGCCAGCTTCAGAGCTAGGTGAAGTGGATCAGTCCCCTCGGTCCTGATTAATGAAGCTCAAGGACATTAGCAAGGGAAAGCAGCTGCCATCCAGATGCTGTGAGAGGAGCTTCCAGGCCTCAAGGGCCCTAGTCCTGGAAGGTATAATTGATTTTGGCTGTGTTTCCCTTTGTGGAAGGAAACCTTATTAATTCTGAAAGCCTGTATTCT
Organism: Grammomys surdaster; assembly: GCF_004785775.1. Lineage (NCBI taxonomy): Eukaryota > Metazoa > Chordata > Mammalia > Rodentia > Muridae > Grammomys > Grammomys surdaster. The sequence continues at coordinate 8,517,872 of NW_021604604.1, read as the reverse complement.
CTCTGGACCCCAAGCATAGCGATACTTTAACCATCACATTTTAAAGAGAGATACTGGAATAAAATTTATCAAGTGCTCAAACTGACCCCAAATTCATTTATATTTAATGACTGAGCACTTGTAAATGTGTACTCTCATCCAAAAGAAATCTCTTTCCTTTGTGCTTGAAAGCCAGAATAGACTATTTTATATTTCATAATTACTGGCTCTGCTTATATGAGAGGATTGAATATCTGTTCTCTACCATGAGACTTGCCATGTCTCCCAATGGAGCCTGAACAGTTATCCTTTCTGTTGATGGTGGGAATCGCCACAGCAATCGCTCAGCCTTGAGGAACATGAGTAGCTATGATGAAACTATCTCTACCTAGAGGCCTTGGCTGTTCATGAGTGACCCAATCATTGCTTATTTTTCCTCTTGAGAAACCAGGAGCCTGGGTCCTACAAAGCCAAAACCACATCAACAAAGCCTCAAGCAGAACAGATCCTAAACCAACATGTTGATGGGGCAGGAAATAAACCCACTAATGAACCATGGAGTGGTTTTTGCTTGTTATCACTTTTGATTTGCCTGAGGAATATTACTAATTGCTTACCATAAAACAACCTAAAGAAAGATGACTAATATTGAAACTGGGTTTATAGTAACCAAGTTTCTCTTCTTTTAAGAAGTCCTGGATATCATGCAATGGTCCCTTGCAGAGGGAGCACAGTAAATTCACCAATTTAGTAGTCACACGTGTAAAGGAACTACAAGACCTGGTGCAAAACACCAGTGTTCTGTGAACTAGGCTTAGGTTTCTCAAGTATTTATTTTGTTTCACTGTACATGTGTGGGTGCTTGTGTTTGTACAGGTGCACATGTATGTCAGATTGTACATACCTGTGTGTGAAGACATATACACATGTGGAGGCCAAGGGATACCTTAGGGTGTCAGCCTCAAAATTCGCCATCTGCCTCCTTTGAGATAGAGTTTCTAATTGGCCTGGAGCTCACAAACTAAGATACACTGACTGACCTCGGAGAGCCTCCTGAGTACCCCAGGCACTGGGATTACAAACATGTGTCCCTACACATGGGTTAGGGATCAGACTCAGGCCCTCGTGCTTGGAAGGTAAGTTCCTTAGCAACTGAGCACTGCTGCCCGCGCAGATTTATTTACTCATTTTGTAAATGCTGAGTATCACAAACCCAGAGCCCCAGGCTACTTACCCTATGAAGTATTGCAAATGGCATTTAGAGATTGAACCAACTCCTAAAGAAAAACTACTCATTAAACCCTGAGTTCTTATAAAGGAACTATTTCCTGTACAGAGAGCTAAGATTAACTGGGCTGCAAAACACAGTTCATATGAAATTTTAAATGTGAACGGCAGAGCTGGGTGAGCAAGAGGCTTTGACATGTGGAACGGATCAGGTCTCAAAGCTGTGGCTTTAATGCACGGATGTGTCTCTCTGTATGCTAACTGTCCAGATTTGTTTTTACACTACAGATTCTAAAATCCATTTAAGTATGAAATCTAAATTCAAAACAAATCAAATACGCTGAAATGAGGAGGTTTGGCCCATCCCAGGGTGGAAAAGAGAACCTGACCATATGGTAACGTTCAATGTGTGAACTGTGAATTCATACTCCCTGTGAATTGAACTGCAGGCTGACGGGTAACACAATAGCAGAGAGACCTGACCCTAGACACCATGTAAGGCTAGTCGAGGCAAGAGGGAAAGGACTGTAGCGTCACGACAAATGAGAGAATGACATGCAAGGGATAGAGGATGAGAGACACCAGGCAGGGTATCTGAGTAATAATGCTATTATTAATATCATTGCCATTATCATTATTATTGGCTATTACGTTTTTATTCTTCATTTGTATGTTTGACCACTTCGTGGCCAGCATTTCAGCATGTTAAGAACACTGAAACGCTTGCGAGATAGTGTTGGTTCCAATAGTTCTGCCAAGAAAATTATTTATTAGATTTTAAATGAACTTTCTAAGATCAAGAAAATTTGATCTATTTTTTTTTCTAGAAGTATCTTCTCTCCTGATCATAAGCTCGCTATGCAATTCTCCCTCTTCTCCCCCCCCATCCTCATTGTGGATGTGTTGTGATGGCCACCCACTGGTGTGAGTGCTAAGAGCCTTCTAAGAGCCTCAGGCTCTCAGAATACACCCCTATCTCTTTATCTCTTTATCGTTATATATGTCGACACCAGCTTAGCACCTCCCTTATTAATTTCTTCTTTGTGATTCTAGTCACTGTAGTCTGTTTCTAGGTTTGTTTGTCTTTTGTTTGTTTTGGTTTGGTTTTGGTTTACCCTATTTTTACCTTATTCAGTCCCTGGGGCTGTTCTGGCCGCTGTACTTGGCATCCTCATTTTTTTTTAATATTTCTGTTGCACAACTGTATACCCACTATGTACTGTCCTCAGGGGAGCTATTTCCGACCAGTCATAGCAGGACTGAAGTCAAGAGCTCCATACTTTTCTTTAATAGTATTTTTCTCACATGTATAATACATTTTTAATTTTTTAAATAATAAATATAACATTATTTCCATGTCTGTGGGAAGTGGAGGAAGCCCAGGTAAGTAAATTTCTAAGTGATTGTGTAGTTTTGACATGGATATGGTCATCAAGGACCTTAACCTCAGACCCACAAGAAAATGTCAAAGATTTGCCTGGGATGAGGCTCAAAGGGATAGCAAAGCTTTCCTGTGCTTTCCTGTGTACAGATGTTGACAGTGTGTGTGGAAATGTCCACCATACCTTTCTCCCTGTAGATATCTATGGCCTGAAGACTCCTCTCCTATGGTGATTGCTCCTACTGAGGCCAGCTAAACCAGTCTCCTTGTTCATCACTACATACAATAGTTCTGCTTCCTTGTTTGTCTGTAAGTAATAGCCTACCTTCTTGTTAAGCTGTATGCAAGAACCCTGCCTCTCTGCCCAACTGTATATAATTAGTAAGCTAAGCTTCTGGGGTGCTGCAGGTTCTCCATCAGAGAGTATAGCACACCCTATCCTAGGTCTTCTGTCTGCTTTCTTTCATTCTCTTTCCAGTCCAGCTAGAGCTGGTCTCTGAAGTTGTGCAAGGATGCAGCACATTTCTAGGAAGGAAGATTTTCCCAGAAACCCCTCTTTTTGGCTAGAAGGCATGCCACTCCAATCCATCAGCCTCTCCTGTGATGCTTCTTGTACAGTTTCCCTGAGTGAAATGCAGGTTATAGGGTTTGAAATAGAAGTGCGGTATAAAATCCCATTCATTTCCCTCTACAGTCTACTTCCGAGCCTCTGCCTTAATGTCATCTACTTTAGATATTCTTATTCAATCCACAACTTGCACTTTCTGGAATAAAAAATTGAACTTTTATTATTACCTTCTGTGTCCTTCATTCACAGTAGTTCTGCTGGCTTGATCCACTTATAAAATATTAATGAGACTCTGCTTTCTATTCTGGAAAGATGACTTTTGTCACATCTGTAATACTGTTCTATACAATTTAAAAGCTTTCTTAGGCAGGAACAAATGAACTAAAAGTTAATCTCTCTTTGAACTCATCCTTCTTTGGCCATATCACACTGACCATGGGCAAAATGTATTTTTAGAAGTAGAAACTTTAGTCGAGGGGTGAGTGTGTGTGTGTGTGTGTGTGTGTGTGTGTGTGTGCATGTGTGCATGTCTGTCTGTGCATGAATATGTGTGTGTGTGTGTGTGTGTGTGTGTGTGTGTGTATACATGTGTATGTGTGAATGGGTGGTTTTATTTAAGATCTTCTATCATAATGCAAATAGGTGTATAGCTAGCTATAGTGAGTCTTATTAGCTGATTGTGAACTGGTATGATCAAGGCAAAAGGAAAATTTTGGTCTAGGAGATCTTATATTTGTATAATGTTTTGTAATATCATTTAAGGCCTTCTTCCTCATTCCTTTCCTGGATTTTATTCTCACAAAGGTTAACTAAACTGATAAGGTATCCCACTGAAGAAGGAACTGAATACTCAAAGAATTGTCCAAAATTATATAGACATCTAACAACAGAACTAAAATAAAAACTAAATCATTAACCAAGTTCCATCTTAACTACAAAATAGTCAGTCACACTGCTTCACAAAATTAAGTGGCTGGGTACCAATTTTGTGATCTCCCTCCCCATAATAGTTTAAAGGAGTTCACTAGACAGGGAGGAATTCATAGAGAAGGTTCATCAATGCCACAGAGGGTGTATCATTCCAGATTCTCTGATAGGTCCTATAGCCAGTAGAACAACCTCTACGTGGAACATATAGCAAGCAGTCCCTCACTATCACAGGGGCATTTCTCCTTATCTTAGACAACTATTGTACCCAGCTCCCTATTTTCCTGTGATTCCAAAGCAGAGTATGGAATTCACAAGGTCATCCTCTCTAGGAAAAACTATGCTCCTTTTTGTAGTTAAAGGCACACTATTATATGTCTGCTCTTGCAAGAGACCAGTGCAACCCCTAAATTCAAATAACTACTTACTAAACACTTACTGTGGACAGGCAACTTAACTTCTCTGAGCCTTGAATTCCTGAGATTTAAACTGGAAGATGTGAGGATCTAATGAATTAGCATGCCTGTGTCAAGACTAGCCGGGCACCATTGGCAAGTATAGGACTCTCTCTAGGTTATGATGTCTGACATACAAAATTGGCCTAGAACACCTCTCTGAAGTCTTAATCCCATCAATAGATCTAGTTCTGATTACTCATGTACATGTGCCTTAGTGACTAGATCTCTATTGAACAGCTTGGCATGTAGCCCTACTCTAAGCCTCTAGCTTCAACTTTCCTTTTATTGCTTCGCTGCTTCCCTTATGAAGCTCTCGCTGTTTTATCTTCTTAGGTCTGTTTTAAACAGATTCTTTTAGATCCTGTAAGAACTCTTGTTCTCGAATTCTCTGCTTCGTCTTCCCATTCCCTGGCATGCTCAGTAATTCTGAGCAAAGGCAAGCATTTCTGACATGCTCTCTGGTGATCTAGATGCACCTGGCTTGACAGCTATTTGAAGACCATCACTCTACAGAACATGAAAATTGTAATGAGTGACCCTTAAGGGTAACTGAGTAGAACGTTTACCTCGATGTAAGTGTGAGAACAGCCCCTCTGGCTCTCCAGCTCCACGTGGGTGAAGTTGATAACTATTTGTTCTCCTTGGGGTTGTGAGATGAGATAGACACACTGTCGGCTGTGACTGAAAGGTCCAGACAAGGGAGGAAGGAGGAGCTCACCCTCTGTGTCTGTATAATTCCCACCACAGTACAGATCCGCTGAAGAGAGCAAAGGAAGGAAGGAATGGTCATGAGGATAGCATCTATCAGACTTCTATACCTTAGGTTCAATTTGCAAAATCTTAGCTCTCCCCTACATTTAAATACCTGCTCTGCTCTGTCCACTCTGTATGAGCCCATGCCATTCACTACAAGGTTTTCAAGTTTCATCTATATTCAGGATATCCCTGTAGGGATCGTAGAAGTAGATACAGACATGTGTGGTTGAACTTCCAGTCTATGGCTCTTCTGTATAAACTGCTTTTTAAATACATTAATGCTTTGCTTCACTTCAAAAAGATTTAAGGTATTTTATAAGCTATTGTTACTGAATAAAGTATATAACTATATAAAATAAGCATATTGAATGAGAGGAGGGATACAGAAGAGCAACATGTCATCATTAATAGTACTTACAACTGTAGGAATTACCGAGATTGACTGTACATTCAGCCTGAAGCCAAAGCAGAGGGAGAAAGGACCATGGAGGTGGGGTGGGGGTGGGTACTTATTTTTCCAAATACAGAGGCTTACAAAGTATTTCCCCCATAAATCCTCTCTAAAAACACACTAATAGGTGTCAAAAGCAAACTTCTCTAACTCACTCAAATGGAAATCATAGACTATTTCACTTTTGTCCTTTGTTTCAAGGTATGAATGCAACTGCATTCATAGTGATGCATACGGGAGTGAACCCTAGAAATGGGAATAACTAACACCTTCCTGGATGTTGGCTTCTGGACATTGGACATGATCCAAGAAAGAAGCCAAAGTTTCTCAAACAGACTGTACTGTTCCCATGAACAATCTTGCATGCAACAAAACAGCAAACATCACTAGAGAACTGAGGTTCTGAATTAGTTAATTTTAGGTACCTCTGGTCCTCACCATAGTGTAGATCCCATAATTGAAGGGTTAAGGAGTATTGTAGTATCTAATGTCACTAACCTAAGAAAGCTTTCAGCTTAGGCATCGCCACAAGCACCCGAGAGATTAACACCACACCCCCAAGGTGCAATCAGTCCTCAGTGGGCAGGTTACTTACAATGTGTGGTTAGATAGGTGATGTGGAAGCCTTTGTCACTAGTCTCAGAGTCAGAATGGAAATGAATTCTTGCTGCAGGACCTGTAGTCTGGAGTGGTGGGGTAGACACAGAAGTACAGAATTTCCCAAGAACAGGGTCTTGATGGAATGGACCATCTCGAATCTAAAACAAACAAACAAACAAACAAACAAAACCAAGCCATTAAGTTAGAAGTAGTCAGGTTCTCATTAAACAAGTCACTTGGGACATAAGCTTCAGAAAAATCTGTCACTTAAGTATAACAAGATAGTAAGGCAGAGCAATCTAAAGTGCTGGTTTAACAAACTCTATTATTTACAAGTGAAGCATGGCTCCCTGTCAGGTACGTATTAATACAAATGCACAGTCTATGTTCAGTAAAGAATGTGTCCTCACAGGCCTGTCAGATGCCTCATCTTCTGCTGAAATTTCAACTCTGGGATTGAATACATACTTTGGATTTTTCTTAGGATGATGTAAAACTCAGTGTTTCCTTTCCTGCTTCTCCCTCCCCCAAAAGTAAAGAAATCCTAGTAATTTAGAAGAAGAAAATGAGTATTTCAAAAGAAATAGAAGAATGGGTTGTAGTGATGAGAACTGGCCTGCAACTTGAGTAGGTATGTGGGGTGCGCAGGGAGGTGCAGATGGGAAAGAAGGACATGCAGTTGCCTTTAAAAAGCACCCCTGTGATTGTCATCCAGCACTGCAGACAGTGCATACTACATGCTGACAGTGTGAACTTACAATTTTTTTAATGTGCTCATGTGTGTGAATTCTGTGTGTATATGTTTATGAGCATGTATTATAGGTATGGATATATATATATATATATATATATATAACTTGTGGGCAAGGAGTTCTTGTGGAAGACAGAGGACAATATAACGGAATCAGTTCTTCTGTTTTGGTGTGAGTGAGATTAGATCATCAAATTCAGATCTTTAAGTTTGAAGAAGCTAAGTCATTTCACCTACTCAATCTATACATGACATAACTTCAAGTCGATGGTTTCTTCCTCCTCCTCTCTGCCCCTCTACTCCTGTCTTCCTCTCCTTTTTGCTCTTTTCTTTTCACATATGATTCAGGATTGAACCCAGGGCCTCTTGTAATCTCTAGCCCTTAAAAACCCTTGTTGGCTTTTTATGCGTTGAATAAATCACATTGAACACTCTATAATTCTGACAGAATTGCAAAAATCTCTAGTATATAGAAACCAAGGAGTGAATAAACTGAAGAGTATTCTCTTATGGTCTATTTCTTTCACTCAAATCAATTTTTCCATTGGCAGCAAATTTATAAGGCAATGTTACTTTATTTTTTACTTGTAACTAGTTCCTTGGTACACTGATGAGAAATGAGAGGGAGTTCAATGTTATCCAGGTGATTGATACTTTCTATAATATGGTACTCAGAAATTAATATGTAAGAATAAAAAGGCTTTAATCTTAATTTGATAGGATTTATTGAATATTAATTTCACAGTAACTCACTTCTTACTATCAACTTTTAAAAGGGTATTTTGCTAAGACTTTCCAAGGAGAAGCTGATATTTGAGTCATCCCCAAAGGTTTCAAATCCATTATTACTGCTGCTAATGACTAATGACTTCAACTTTGGAGACCTGCAAGACAGCTGCATCCTTCATCCTTTATGAATAATTCCACAGCACTCCGTCCCTCTCTAATGGACTCAGAAAAGCTCATTGTCTCTTTTTGGCAGTGCTGTGGGGTACTGAGATTTACAGTGGCAAAAGCGGAGGAACTACCTAAGAACTCAATCTCCTTGATGACCTTTCCAGTCTACAAATGGAGAACCACATTTTTGATGTATCTAATTGTGTATGGGATGTGAATGTAACAGTCTCCTTCTTCTTCCCTATTTTAACCTTTTGCTAATGGAATAGAGCAGGCAGACTCCTCTCCTCCCAAGGGTAATTGTCAACCTTTCCCAGTGAGATTCAATACTGACAACCACTTCCTACAGAATCATTATGGCCCCGTAGCGTCAAGTGATGTGATACCCTGAGGGCTTGTCTTGGAAAACTAAAAATTAAAATCTGTATTGGAAGAGACAATCATTGATAGGTTTTATTATTACGCCAGGAGTCTGAGTTTCCAGTATGGGATGAGGGAAGGCAAGGAAAGCTCTTCCACACTCAAATGGGGCCTAGAAAATGGTATAACAAACTGGTATAGTTGAGAGTAAAGATTTAGCATCAGCTCCTTAAGCGCTGATAACATATCAGGGCCATCGGTGGGGCATAATTAACGACAGTGTCCTGAGTGCTAATTATACTATACCAGATCCTATCTAAATGTAGGTTGGGGGGGTTGTTGTTGTTTGTCTGATCATTTGTTTGTTTACCTCCAAATAGTCTTTACTGCAGTCATTGTGATTCTCCAGGCTCAAGGTTCCAAAGGTAAATGTTATCAAGGAGCCAGGATTAGCCAGAATGTGCCAGATACAATCTCTTCCTGGGGGGTAGTTTCCAGGGTACCCCGGAGATGTAATAGAACCATAATCACCAGTCAGTATGCCACCACACTCTGAAAGAAGTGACAAAATAATCAAATTCATATGTGGGCTAAAGTCACATAGAATTCTCACAGACTCTGTGGTCAGAAGGCAAGCTTCATTAACATAATGATGAAGAATTTAGGATACCCTCATAAATTACACAGTACTTTGAGCTGCCTAGTTTCACATCTATAAAGTTAGTACCAACTGCTAAGTAAGCAAGTCACCCATGTAGGAACTCTATGTGTCAGAATATCATATAGTTATGTGATTTAAGACACATATCTGACCCTTCTGAGACATAAATCTTGAAAGTACAGATTCAGTCCCTTACCTGTAGAAGATTAGTTTCTATTTAGCAACTTTAAAAAAAATCTTGGAACTTCTGTCAGCCCCTACATTTTTCAATAAGCCATACAATACACTTTATACTTTAAAATAGTTAAGAAATCCATATAATTTTCTTTTATGAAAGCTTTTCCTATGCTATAATAAATTATTAAACTTATATAAATTATATAATTACAAAATAGTCTTATAACATAAATCATATATAAATTTTATAACATAGAAATTATAAAATAAGTAAAGGTACATGGTGATTAAGCCACTGTCCCAGGAAGGAAGCAAGAATGGTACTGAACTGGGCCTGTGGAGCACTTCCAGCCCCAGCGCTTCCCGATGCCAGGCGCGACACTTCTGGAGGCCAGCGTAAGCACACCACACAACTCCTTATGTGGCTGGGCAGTAACTAGAAATGTCTACAAGAAGTGTTTCTCTTTAATATTCACATTTATTTACTAGAGAATTTTTGGTGATTTGTAAGAAATGTTACTGTAGAAATAAAAAGTAGAAATATCAACTAATCTAGACTTTGATAAATATACCTTGAGAAGGAAATGAACTAAGATGACATTTTAAGTATGTAAAGTATGATATTCATGTAACTATACACACTAAGCCAAAACTTTTGTTACCAAAGGAAAACCCAAAACAATTAGTTTCATGGTTTGCATTGTTCCTAGCTGAGAACATCCAAGGTCAGAGAAAAGTACATTTTTAAAAATGTAACTTAAAAGTCTACTGTGAATATAAAACTTTTAAATTTGTAAAATAATATGATCAGTGTAAAAATTTAAAGATCAAGTATAAATGTACTATCTAACAGTTATCATTCATAATATAGAAAACTACAAAAAAGAAGCATAATATGACGAGAGAGTGCACTGAAAAGATCCCAGCATCCCTTGTATCCATAGAAAGATGTCCAGCATTTCTGCTACCACTGAGATAAGATTTCTTGACCCTCAAAGTCATAAAAGCCCAGAATGTTAAAAACAAACTACTAGACTGGCTGTGAAGTAATCATCTTCCCACATTGTTATAAAGACACAGGACATTCTGAACACTGCAGAAGAAATAGAACATATAAAATAGCAAAATCTTAAGCATGCTGTTGACCAAACAATCCCAAAGGCACAGTGGAAAAGTTGGAATAAGGCTGACACACAAGATATTTGTTGCCATAAAATTTAGAGTTCCAGAAAGGTAGAGGAACCAGGTCAAGCGCTCATCAATACATGTTTTAACAGGCTGGGACATATCTATGTAATGGTGGGCTCCGTTCAAGCTTTGATGCAGTCTCTAGGCCCAGGAAGGACAGGTAAACACCTGCATATGGAATGCTGCCTTTTAGCTAAGAAGGGAAAACATTAGACTATATTATTATCAGAGGTATAAGTTTAAAGCTAATTTACAAGCCATCTACTTATAGCAGATAACAGGGTAGAAGAGTCAAGAATGGAAACTGGACATTTGAAAAATGCATGATGTTCTTAAGAAGGCTTTAGAACTGTGCATACATTTTATACAATTATAAGATAACACATATTAAAAAATTTAAGAGAAAATCTCTAAAATCACAAATAAAAGGAAATAATTTCACCGAACTGAAAAGTTAAATGTGAATACCAAAAACCTGTGACTTTAGAACCCTGTGATCCTACTCAAAACAATATGCCTTAGTTTTATTTATTACTTAATTATATGGGGCCATGCTATGTATATCATACAGATTTGGGACTTGTAGTCTTTCTGCCCTCCACTTTCTGAGTGCTGGGACTATAGATGTGTACCAATGTGCCCCATGCAAAATGTATATAAAATATAAAACATCAGCAACAAAACATTAAATAGTTTCCAAATATGCTGACTTATGAAAAACAAAGCAAAATGAAATAATAATTAATCAGTTAGAAGAATCCCAGGGAACCAAGTCATTAACTCCAATACCAACAGAATAGGGAGCAAATTAGAAATGTATCATACATTTCCTCTCTCCTAGCCTGCTTCCTGTTCCTCTCATACAAGCGGAGCAAGAGCAACCTGGAGAATGGTAGGATTTATTTGGCTTACAGGTGACAATCATCATAAAGGATACCAAGGGAGGAACTCAAAGCAGGAACCTGAAGGCAGGAACTGAAACATCAGAGACCCGGACGGAGTGTTGCTTTCTGACATGCTCTCCATGGCTTGCTCAACCAGATTTTTTTACACAAATAGGGATGATTTACCTAGGAATGGTACCACCCAAGGTGGAAAGGCCCTCCCTACTTCCTCAATTATCAATTAAGAAAATGCCCCTTAAGCATATCCACAGGCTACTCTGAAAGAGGCAATTCCTCAACTGAGGGTCCTTTGCGCAGGTGATTCAAGTTTGCATCAAATTGACAAAAACTAAGCAGCACATTTCTAGGATCTACATGTAAGCAAGAAACTGATGTAGTGAATTTACAAGCCTCTTGATAGCCTGAAATGATAGATAGATAGATAGATAGATAGATGATAGATAGATAGATGATAGATAGATAGATAGATAGATAGATAGGTAGGTAGGTAGGTAGATAGATAGACAGGAAATGATACACTTACACTCTCATCATTTTGTATGGTCCTATGACTCTAAGAGCTGCTGAAAAACTACTGCAGAAAGCACAAAAGGGATGCTTTGGAATGAGAAGATCACAATCTGATCAATACAGAAGTAATAATAGAGAAAAAAGAAGATATGATGTGCTAACAGAAGAGGATACTTTGGCAAGAAAGAAAAATTAGAAATTAAATAGACCTTTTGACCGAAGTACCAGTTTACAACATGTTAAATGACACACAGGATGCAAACACCACAATCCATAAGGGTGGATGACGTGTGGAACACATGACTAGTTTTTTTAAAAAATAAATTCCAACAATGCTTGATTCTTGGTATTAGAATAATTGCTTATTGCTACTTTCTTGGGGGTGGGGGATCTTAAGGAACAAATAACATTGTACTGTGCTCTTTGAGCAATGGAAAAGCTAAGGAACCAAATCCTGTGCGTATCCTGGAATTCTTCCCGTGTGTAGCTTCAGAGGGTACGGAAGTAAACAAGGAAGACAGTAAGACTTCTGCTAGCTTAAGTCAACAAAACCTCAGAATTTGAAGCTTCTCAAGTATTCAAAATTGCAGAGCAACATATTATTGTAAGAAAGCAGTACGCGCAGGATTCGGCTTATTATTCTAGCTTTGCAATAATACACCCTAGGTTTTCTGTCCTTAAACTCAAAATCAAACTCAGTTTTAAATTGTCTGTTCTTAAAATGATTATTTAAAATGTTGCATCATTTATAGGTCTCCAAACATGTCATAATATCATGAACATACATTCTGCTTTCTCTTCATGTCCCGCTCACCTGGCAGCTTTGCCTCCCACCGTGCGGTAAAGCCTCTCCCACGTTTTATGTATTCGGAGTAGAGATGGAAATACAGAGCATTGGCGCTGCTGTGGACCCCCTGCGGGGGCGTGGAGCCACAGAATCTACCAAGTGGGAAATCTGCTGAGGAGTCTCCATCGTGAATCTGAAGGTACTCCCGGGGACAATTGTTTGCTGATTCTAAATCGAAAAACGTGAAGGTGACATGCAGAACCTAGAAGAACACAAAAGCATTTCCATGTTAACGGTGAAGCATTAGCTAGCAAGCATGCAAACAAGGAGAGTCCGTAGTTACTCACCAGTGTGGGCAACAAGTTTACTTATAGAGGACTTCCTTTAAAATCATTCAAACCAAACTACAATTTATACAGAAATTTGAAAAAGTCTCCAGGGACTTTGGAAATGCTATTTATCTTAATGGAAGAAATTTAATTATTTTCTTACTTGAAGAACTTTAAATGGAAATCAAGTAAATGTTAATTAGTTGTTTCTGCTTTCTATTATATCTTACAGTAAAGAGACTATAACATTGTATCACAGAAAAACAGGATAAATTTTCTTTAAAATGGTAATAAACATACAAAAGTTTTTCACAGAAAATTTTCCTTGGAAAAATATATTTTCAATGTCAGGAAATAGAATTCACTAGAACTAAATGGAAGGAAGGAAATTCACACAACATACCCAGTGGGAAACTTTTTTGGAATTTATTCTATTGTGTAATGACCAAGCTACACCTGGTTGTCCCTCTTTATGGGAAATAATATTGTTTTGACCTTTGCACAATGTCCTCTATAACATTAGTTTTCTGGGAAAAGTTAAGGTTTCAAGGGAAAAATCTTAACTATTTTCCCTTTGAAATCTTAACTATTAAGGCATAACACTTTAAGTCTGAGAATTGCTTGGAAAACAAGTACTTTAGAAATCTGAAAGTTCAGGAATGATGAAAAGAGATCGTGGGCTCAGATCTTAGTTTTAGGCATAGTGACTCAGAGTCATGAACTTTGGAGTCAGTTGGCATGAGGCTAAATTTCTTTAAAATCATGCGCCATTAAAAAACACACATATCTGGACAAATATTTTGAACAATTTAGGCTCCATTTACACATGTATAAAATGAACCAATCATTCTTAACTTGAGTTTAAAGTACACTGATGTATATGAAGCATACGGTGCCTGGCATGGAGTGGACACTACTTAGGAAGCCATCTTAATTCCAGTTGCCCCCATTTCATGGCAACACACTAGGGTCAGTGGTCATATTCAAATACCACTTTTTCAGTAACAGCATGGCTTAATAGATTAACTACT
>NW_021604604.1:8499524-8503829 GCF_004785775.1 Grammomys surdaster | reverse complement strand
TATTATTAAAAGATAAAAACTACAACCCTTCTCTCAACTGTAAAATAAATGTTGCTTATTTCAAAGAGTTTGTCTGAAGTTACAGAAAGATAAAAAAAGAAAAAGTGTATAGCCCAGTGCCTAGCACATAATATATGTCCAGTATGTGACAGTGGCACTCTCATACTTACTTTATATGAGTGTATACACATGCACATACATGTCATATGTATCATAGTTTTGAATGTACAAGTGAGATCTGCTCATAGCCAAGAGTTATGATGTTTACCTTTTCCTCATCAGTTCTGACAACCCAGAAACAGTTCACATTGTGAACATAGGTATCATTTGGGCTCTGGTAGGCAAAGGTTCCTTGTGTCCCTGAGAGGATCCCTCCGCAAGCTGCAACAATGAAAAAGATGAATTATGTTTTTCATAGATTATTGAAAGGAAGAGACCAGGCACCTCCAGCCCACACTTTCCTCTCCTCTGCCCCTCCATGTTGACATCAAGCCGCCTCCCTCCTTCCTGCATCCATTTCACTCCCAACACATTTTCTCCAAACTTCAATTGATTCCTTCATCCTCCTTGGCCACTGTTCTCCAAACCGTGATGGACCAGGCTTTACCCCAAATGAGTCAATCACAGCATCAGTTCTGCCATCTAAAGCCACCTTCCGCTGCCCTGTGGTAGTCTCAGCTCCTTGACTACATGGGGTGCAGACAAGCAGAGATGGCGTTTTCTGCTTTTGTATTCTATCATTGTCCTAAACATGTGGTAAGACCTCAATGAATGCACTGATCCGAAAGCAGGAGTAAGAAGAGAGGGGTTGGGGTAGGTAAAGGAGACTTAGATGAAGAGGTTGATTGTGGTGTGTAAGGAACAGATGCATCTGGATGACAAATGAGGGAGGAAATTAACCTGGCTGAAATGAGACTATTTCTAGGGAACTAGAGAAATACATATTGATATGGATAGAATGAAAGATGTTCATGATGATAAATGACAAACAGTCTAAACCTTGATTAACCTAGCAAAGTATCAGTAAGTAGGAGGGCAATGAGTTAAGATCCTATGAACACTAAATGCCTGCTACCTAGGAAGCAGCCCTCTAGGAACAATGAAATGCAAATTCCTGAGTATATGGTACATTGTGAAAGATTATATAGAACATGGAAAATACTAACAATATTTTTGAAGAAAAATGTTTCCTGTTGAAAATGAGGTTTACAAATATCACTTCGTGAATTCTATGCAATATCTGCAGGGAGAAATCTACTTCTCAGCATCTAAACTGGTGAAGAAATCATCTTACATCAGCAACACACAAAAGGCCTAATGGAGGATGTTACCCCTAAGCTGGAACTATCTGTGGGTGAGGGAATGTCTTCCATACCTGCCTGGGGAGTCTGGCAGTAATAGCCAGTCCAGGAGCTCGGGCAGTCACAGGTGAAGCCATTGATACCGTCAATACAGGTGCCCCCATTCAAACATGGGTTGCTCAGACACTCATTAATGTTTTCTGTACAGTTCTGTCCAGACCAGCCTGAGTCACACTTGCAGAAATAACTTTGTACAGTTTCCTAAGAAGAAAATAAAACACCATACTACAAATCAAATGGACAGAAAATTTAAGAGAACCAACCCAAATCATGAAAAGAAGTGACAATGTAAGGTATATATCTAACAGGAATTGAACTATAATATGTATTTTCTAGTAGACAAAATCACTAATTACTGAGAATAATTAGTAATATTTATTTTATTTTATTTAGTCATATTTATTTCCATAGAACTATAGGTTCTGCTTACTAGTTTGAAAATCATTGATTAAAAAAATAAATAAATGGGGGCTGAAGATGTAACTCAGATTTTGAAGGACTTGCTGCATTTTAGAGGACCAGGATGCAGAACCTAGCACCCATATCTGACAGCTTGCAACTGCCTGTAATTCTAGTTATATGGAGCCTGACACTCTCTTAACTCAGCAGGCAGCTGCCAACACATGGTGTGCACAACTCCATGCAAGGACACACACATACAGAAATAATAAATCTTTTAAAAAATCAATTGATTGGCTTATTGGTTTTCTTGGGAAGAAAGTTACTATCAATCTGGAATCTGAGAATCAGAGACCTTAACATAAAGCTTGAATCATTATCTTTAAACTTACAGCTGGGTGGTAGTGGTACATGCCTTTAATCCCAGAGCTTAGGAGGCAGAGGCATAAGGATCTTTGAGTTTGATACCAACCTGGTCACATGAAAGAAAGAAAGAAAGAAAGAAAGAAAGAAAGAAAGAAAGAAAGAAAGAAGGAACGAACGAAGGAAGGAAGGAAGGAAGGAAGGAAGGAAGGAAGGAAGGAAGGAAGGAGACCCCCAAAACATAACAAAACAAGCAAAAAAAAACCCCTAACTTATGACCCATATAAAATAAAATGGTGACTCTAGATTGATTGTTTGCAAGTTTTCAATCTCCCGAGAGGAGGAAGACTCACTATGCACTGTCCATGTGCACACGGGTGGCTTGAGCAAATATTACTGAGGCGTATACATCCATTAGACCCGTAACCATTTCCTGTATATCCCGGAGGACAGGTGCAGACAGGAAGGAAGGACCCTGTTCAGAAACAAAAATGGATGTGTAAGTGCAGGTAGTCTTGGTTTAGAGGTAGTCATGAAACTTAATTCTGGTGTCCAGATAAGAATCTGCCAGCATCAAGTGCATTTACTCCTGTGGACAGGCAAGACAAAGCAAGAGGAGAAAATGATTAGAATCTCTGTTTTACCCATTTTATTGTAAAAACAAAACTACTAAATGTTTCTAATTTCTTATATAAGTTTGCAATCATGCTCTCATCTCATGACAGACGATCTAAGGTTACATACAAACAAGAAGGGAATATAAACCGGGAAATGGCACTTCTTCATCAGAAAGGGATCTTTAGTACAGAATAAAGGTTTTATGGCAGCAGTATCTGTTGCAAGCAATTGTATCTGTATGTGTCTACTCATAGAGACTACTCAATCCTCTCGATAACCCTATAAGCAAATGTTGCAAGCAATATATACCTATATGTATCTGCACACAGAGAGAGATTGCTCAATCCTCCTGATAACCCTAAAAACAGATGTTGCAAGCAATATATGTGTCAACACATACAGAGAGAGATTTCTCAATCCTTCTGATAACTCTATAAGCTGATTCTGCTATAAATATTTACACCTTTACAGATAAAAATTAAGCACATGCAGACTGTCCTGCCCAAGGAGACTCAGTTTGAATGTGAAAACTCAAGAGCCACTGTGGCACCAGGTGTAGCACAGGATTAGCATTAAGTCGGCAGTTTTCATGTTCCAGACATGTGTATATGCAGATTTCACCTATGTACTTAAAAATGAATTTACACTTGAAAAATGAATTTGAGCTATTTGAGGGAATTTTGTGGTGAAATACAGATTAAAATAATACAGTAACACAATAAATGAAATACAAGCACCAATGCTTCTTGAATTTTTTTTTTCCTAAGCTCTTCGTTTCCGTTTTACAAAATTCAAGCAAAGACCCTCAAAGTGGTTGGAGGAAAAGGTTGGTCAATTTTTTTTTAAATGATCGAATCTTTTAGTAACATTAATAATTATAAGTAAGATAAAAATTAAAATAATACTAAAACAGCCAGGAATTTCAGTTTTATTTTATAATGCCTAGAACAAGTACCCCTTTTAATATTTTAGGAAATACTACTAAATGTAACATCCAGACTTTAAGATTCCTTAATTGCTGAAGGTCACATTTCACTGCAGTCACTGTGGAAATGCATTGGCTTCTCACTATAAAAGAGCTGGGATAGTGCATGGAAATGAATACAATGATGAATGTAAACACATTCCTCCACCAGCAAAGACTCATGAAAATGGAGAGAAAATCTTGCTGAAAAAATTCAATTGGAATAAATTACTTAACATGACAAATTTGCAGCATGAATGGATAGTGGTGTTTTTATGTCCTCCAGTCACAATACTTGTAAGATTTGAATTTAAAAATAAGACATACAGGAATCTTTCCTACATAAAGGATTGCATAAAGTTACATTCTTTTATCTATTTCTTTTAAAGTATTTACTGAAGGAAGATGAAGAAGAAGAATGAGGAGGAGGAAGAAGAAGAAGAGAAGGAGGAAGAAGAAAAGGAGGAGGAAGAGAAGGAGGAGGAAGAAGAGGATAAAGAAGAGAAGGGGGAAGGAGAGAAGGAGGAAAAGGAGGAGGAGAAGAGGAGGAAGAGGAAGAAGAGGAGGAGGAGGAAGAGAAGGAGGAGAGGAGGAGGAGGA
>NW_021604604.1:8480183-8499424 GCF_004785775.1 Grammomys surdaster | reverse complement strand
GAGGAGGAGGAGGAAGAGAAGGAGGAGGAGGAGGAGGAGGAAGAGGAAGAGGAGGAGGAGGAAGAAGAAGAAGAAGAAGAAGAAGAAGAAGAAGAAGAAGAAGAAGAAGAAGAAGAAGTTGTTTAATTTATCCTTTGGCAATAAAATTCTTAAGCCTCTCTAGTGCCAGGGAAGTGTTAGTGATCCCCCCACCCCACCCCCACAAAAAAAACAGACAGGAACCCATCTGATGCAAGTCACAGGAGGTTCTTTATTCTATTTGAGCTAGCTTGTTCCCACCCACTGTGCATCACCATCAACCAGGATGGATGATTTTGGTGGTGGGGAGCCCTGTATATCTATCAGGGCAAGGCTTTATAGTAAGCACCAAGTGGGGGGTGAGTGTGCAAGCATCTAATTGGGAAGTTACTAAGGCCTTTAACATAATTGGCTGGTGCTGGGAGTCATATCATACACTTAATATCCGCTTCCCTCTATCTTGGTGGTCATTAGGCAGTGGGAGGGCTTGTAACCTGAGGGTGTAGATTTGTTGAGGGAATAAACTGGAGACTCTGATCTTGTTGAGGGTTAGCTTAGAGACTGGAGCCAGGCTCGGGTTTTGTTGGGGGTTATCTTGGAAACTAATGCTGGGTACAAGCCTGTTCGTTTGCCTAAGTTCAAACTTAGGTCAGGTTCTCCAAAATGGAGTCTGATTTAAAAGATGTGTCCTTTCACCTCTAAATAGCAAATACTAGTACAAAATCCAGAGAATGAAATGCTGTGAACAAAGTGTTGCAAAACACAACACAGATGGGAAGATGGTTTCCTTCGTACAATCAAAGGTGGCAAATTCGTAAGAAAGCATGAGCAGTGCATATGAGAAACGGAAAGCTGATGAGTAAAAAATGTAAACATTATTGTTCAATAGTCACACAAAAGCAGGTTTTAAAAGGACCAAGAAACTAACTGTTGGCTATAAAATTGATCAAGACAAAAAAAATGGATAGCTGTGATTGAGAGAGCTGGGGCACATAAACAATTCATTGGCTGTTGGCTGGGACTTACAATGAGGCAATTCTCAGAAATCTGTGTTGCTGCACACATGAGCTGGCCTTCATTTATGTGGTACCACAGCAACTACAGAGTGAGATCACCCTGGATTCATTTGCCCTTTCTTAGAAGTAACCTTAGTTTTTTTCCAGGTGGATCCATGACGCTTGAAATAAATGCTATATGTTCTCTGCTGCCAGCTGTAGCCAAATGACACAATTCCAGTCAATGGCACAGAAGTAAGAGTCGTAAAAGAAGGTGATATGTTCTTCCCTTTCTCAATTCTGTTTTCTAAAGTCCTTATTATTTGGCTTAGTTATCATGGGAAACAACTTTTAGTCAAAGGAGATCATTCAAGAGTAACTAGATTATTGCATTTAAACATATGTAGGTTTTGGGGATCAGTTAGATTTTTTATTGGAGGACTAAGATAACAATTTTGACAGTTGTAAATGGTAGTTCCTACCTGTAACACCAGTACTTGGGAGTCTGAGGCAGGAGATTAATATGATTTCAAGGCTACAGAGTGAGATTGTGTACTCCCCCCCACCCCGACCTCCCAAGAAATTTCCAGAAGAAAGAATTAATTTTAGAATATGAAATTGTGTACAGGGTTTGAATAAAGCATCCAATGGGTGTGAGCTATTACCTGGACCAGGAGATGAGGAGCAGGTTGCATCTGGATGGCAGCCTCCATTATGAATCGAGCAGATGTCCAAGGGAGTGCACACTCTCCCGTCACCACTGTAACCTGACCAAAGCATAGCCGATGGTGAGGAACAAGGTCAAGAATAAGGGAGAAAGACAACAGCTGTCTAAGATTAGAATCCAGGCAAACAACAATGAAGGGCCATCATCCAAGTAGATTGAGATATGAAACTCCACAAAAGGAGTCAATCAGCAGGAAAGAGGACTGACATGGTTAAAAGAACTCATAAAACAGCACTGTAGCTTTGTGCGTGCACACATATATGTGTGCAGATGTGTGCATGTGCATTTGCAGGCTTCTGTGCACAAATTTGTGTGCTTGTGCATATGTATGTGCTTGTAACTGTGAGGTGTCATAGAAATGGCTGGCTCTACATTGACACATCTTAATTTCAGTGGCTAATGTTATTGGAGGTAAATTATTACAGATGTCTAAAGTACTATTTTTCATGTTATTAAAATAACTGGGAGGATTTGAGGGAGGAGAAACCACTATTGGAATATACTGTATAAAAATTATTTTCAATAAAAGTATATTATAAATATATACCTGACCCTTTGGTAATACATATATATAAATACATATATGTATATATATGTATATATACACATACATATATATATATATACATATATATACATATATATATATATTAGTTTATTGCTTAGAACTCTCTGAACTTCCTGGAGACTAGTTTTATTTGAACTATAAGACAGCCAGAATGACCTCTTTCCAGAAGAAAAAACAAAATAACATGTATTATGTCTGTAAACCTTATCTGTGAATGGTCCAGAAGTGCATATATTAAAAAAAATACATATATGGGCACAATGGAGTGGTGAATCTAAAGATTCTCACAGAAGCATTTCCCAAACCCGTGATTTCTTGTTGTTTGCTATTGACACCGTTTTCTGTCCTTTTCT
Source organism: Grammomys surdaster (assembly GCF_004785775.1). Lineage (NCBI taxonomy): Eukaryota > Metazoa > Chordata > Mammalia > Rodentia > Muridae > Grammomys > Grammomys surdaster. The sequence continues at coordinate 8,496,763 of NW_021604604.1, read as the reverse complement.
TACTTTATTGTCCTATTGTATGCTGAACCTACATTTTAAGCTAAGCACTCTAGACCATTCCTTCCCCCACTCTTAGAAGTCATTTTTAAGTGAGCACAGATTCTACTTCAAGGACACTGCCTTGTGATGGCATCAGGAAGCCTGATGTAGTACCTGCTGGACAGTTCCCACAGGTGAATGATCCGGGTGTGTTCAGGCAGGGGACCAGCGGAGCCTCTGAACAGCCACCATTGTTGATCTCACATTCGTTGATATCCTGACATTCATAACCATTTCCTTGCCAACCTAGAAAAAATATTGAGAATATTTAAAAGATTAGCACTTGCTCACAACTTAACAAGGAAGAAATACAGGTAGTTAAGACATATACAAAATCATTCTGGGTTGGCAACATGGTTCGGTGCATAATGATGCTTACCACTGAGCATGATCATATGAGTTCAGTGCCTAGGACCCACGTGGGAGAAGGAGAGAACTAACTTCAATTTGTCCTCTGACTTTTAAAGGCATGTTATGGCGTGCACCCCCCAACCCAAATGAATAAATAAAATAAAAAATTAAAAAAATAATGAAAATTAATGAGTAAAATTTTGTTCTACACAAAACCGTAAATTAAAATAAGATTATTAAAATAAGTTACTCCTAACAGGTGGTCCAAAAATTACTTTTAAATGCATAGAATCTTATTCTGGTGAAGTAGTCAATAAACGAGGCCCACTGGCACACTGCTGATTGGATATTAATTAAAACCAGCTTGGAATGTCATCTGACAACATTCATTAATTTTAAAAACTAAATTTCTTATCAAGTAAGTTTACTGCTTGGAATTTATTCTTTGTAGATAAAACCATCAACATATTACAAAATACATAGGAAGACCTACTGAGGCATTGCTTATAGGGCTGATAAAACCAGTTGGGCACCTCAAGATTCATCTATGACATTGAATACTGAAAGTAGTTTTAGTAATGCTCATACATCTGCACAGCCATACATCTGCACACATACACACATTGAGAGAATTTTCCCATACATAGTTTAAGTGTGTACAACAAATCATAGAACAATATGAAGAGTTGGGGTTATGTGAGTAATCTGGAGGATGACTCACTTAAAACTGTGCCTATATTTGTAAAAGTAGAGAAAAATGGAGGATGAGATTAAAGGTGAAGAGAAAGTCATCTTTAAATATTCCCATTGTAGTGATTATTATGTTGGTATTACTCTCATGATTCATTATTGTCATGATAATCATGTTTAAGTATCTTCATCATTTAGCATATTTATAATGTCATCACTAAGTGGGGTATCGTTCATAAACTGACTTAAGAAAATGATCATATCTGAGCATGGTCAGGTGAGTTCGCAAGGAGGAGCTGAGAGACGCGCACTCCACCCCTAATGATGGTCCTCACAGTGAGAAGATATAGTACTTTCCTCCCCTTTTTAACAGATATGATTGTAGTTCCTAACATTTATAAGAAACATATAGAGTCCTTAAGATTCAGGAAAAATAGAGCGTTTAAAGACAAAAACGAAAATTTAGCTTTCAATTTCTTATAAGTTTTATTTCCTTTTGTTTTCTTCAAATAAGAAAAAGGAAAAGCAAGCACATACTACCTGTCCTAATTTAAACCACTGGTTTTAGCTGATATTTACTAAGGACTGACTCATAAATTACCTTCAAGAATTCAGCTATGTGTGACCTTTGTTCCCTGAGATGCAAGAGGGGAGGACTTTCTTCTCCTTAGCTTTGCTAGTTATAAACCAAAACCACGCAAGCATCCGCTAAACTAAGTCTCTAAATGCAGCTCTAGGTGCACATGTGCCTTGGTGTGCCAGAGCCATGAGGTGCTTTGCAGCTCAGCTCAGACCCAGGCCAAGCAGAAGTGGACTTGGATCTGGCCGCGAATAAGCTTCGTGTACGTGGAGAAGCTATTTAGTCTCTCTAAGCCTCAACTTCTCCTATTTACAATGTAAAAAAACTTTCTTACCATGTCTAGTTATGCCCAAAAGTTGGATGCTAGCACACTCTCTAGCAAATCTCCAACTCCTGGGACCTGCTCTAGCCTTAAGATGCTCTTGAGTAGGACATGTAGGTAGGTTTAGGCACCTCTGAAAAATGGTCTTTTTTTATCCATCAGTGGTAGAGGGAAATTAATCCTGGTACCTTGTTTCTGTGGTATTCAGAGTCTAGCATGTGTCCCCAAGAAAGTACCTTTAGGGCAGGCCCCACAGTAGAAGGAGCCTTGTGTATTGAAACACTGTGCATGTTCTGAACAAGGCGAAGGCTGGAGGCTGCACTCATCTCTGTCCTCTGTGCAGGAGACACCATTTGGCGGTGTGGTCCACCCAGCATCACAGATGCAGTTAAAATTCGGCTGAAAGGAAAACAATAAAGTAAATAAAGGCAACCTGGAAGAGGAGAGAAAAAAGTCTGAAAATCTCACCAAACCCCAAACTGTTTATTGTCCAACGTTCATTTGCATCAGGCCGGTTGAGTGGATTCTCTTTCTCTTCCCATATGATTTAAGCATTTAGACTAGACCATGGCAAAGGAGCATCTTTATTTCAGGATAAAGGGATCCTATAATTTATCCCAAAGATGCTCAGGAAAGAGTAACAATAATCAAGAGCTGTAATTACAGTCAATAGACTCAGCCTGCTATGTAGTTAAAGGGTAAACACCCAACTAGGTACAGACTTCAGACAATCATTTCCTTTTTTAAAAATCTCTTCTCTTCACTCCTCCTCCTATAACCCTACTGCTAGAAGGGACTGTTTTCTACCGCTTAAGAATTTTTTAAAATGAATTCAGAATAACTAAAGTTTGTGTAACATCAAACTAGGCAGACCACCCTGAGAGTTAGGCATCTAGGACCCAGAGCTGAGAGGAAGACTGGAGATCCAGATCCATAAAGTGTGCCCTTCACAGGAACCCAAGGCATGAAAACTCCAGACATGAGATGCTGTTGACAAGACAGAATCTGTAATGTGTCCATGTCTTGTCACTGTTAAACACATAGGTCAGGAGCCCATGCCTCACAATTTTCTGAATCCAGTTTTCTGTATAGATCATCTCTCCCTTTGCCTGTACGTGTTCTGCTAAGGGATGGAAGGGACAGTGCTGGTACAGAGTCAGCAACAGCGTGAGGAGAGAGTAACTGTGGTTTCCACAAGAAGCATTAAGGTGAAGGGACCCACCTGTCCATGGTGAACTCGCTGTAAATCCTCGCAGATGCCATGCTTACAGAGCTGCTTGGAGCCCTGTTCACAGTCGTTATATTTGGATGCACACTGAGGGCCATACGTATCAGGTGTGCAGTCACATCTGTTGGTTATACAAGAGCACAAGCTCAGGGTTTGCAGTTTTAATACCAGACTCTGTCCATTGGCATCAGTAAAAGGTATCCATCATTGCAAGCCAATAATGTTAATAATAAACCAGCCCTACAGTTTTGTCAGCTGCAACCTTAGAATAAAAATTCCTCAGTTCTCCTCCAAGCAGAGCATTGAGTGATCATGTTATCTTTGCAAATCAACTGTCAGAGAATCATGACTCAATGTTTCATAGGACTAGAGCAATAAATTCTTTTGATCTCAGTCATCAAGCTGTCCTGTCAAAGGTCAGGTGTCTGTAAACCATGGGTGATGGAGTTCATTCAAGAAAGGAAAAGGAAAGATCAGCAAGTTCGCTGAATTCATCCCAAAGCACCTGTCAGGAAGCACGGGTGATGATCTCCATCAGGTGCCTTTATATTACAGAGGCCATATGTATTCTTCCAGGACAAGATGGAGTCAATAGTGGGGACATTTCCTTCACAGGCATATTTTTATGCATATCAAAATATAATTATCATATGGTACCTAAATACTGACAGCTGCACTGTCACTAGGGAAGGTTTGTTTAGTTGGTGTGATTTTTTATGTTGCTGGCTTAGTGTAGGAAAGGGAGCTTGTGAGGTGGAAGCTTTGAGGGTGGGCGATGTGGCAGAGGATGAAGGACTCACACAGGCTAACCATGAGCATAGCCTAGAGAGAGAAAAAGCCAAGCACAGAAGGCAGGGTTAGACTCCAGCAGAGATTCATCCCAGAATATCAGTGCTGAAGCCAGAGAGGAGGATGAGGGAAGATCTTCAGGGCATATCTGTCTCTTATGCCCTTGACTTTAAGCTACTTTCTCATGGTCCTGGAAAAGAAGACTTGCTACAGAGTATAAAGGTTATTTTAGCAATATGCATTCAGTACCAGAAGCTCAGCTAATAATCACAGGTGTCAAAGTGGGGGTAATAGTGCAAGAATTAACTTTGAAAACAATCAAAGCATGCCGTGGCTGGACCCAGAAATAATTGCTGGGGTGATATCCTGAGTCAATTCCAGGTAAAAAGAGGTCAACGTGTATTGTCAGAAATGGAGAGGATGAATGTAAGGAAACGCATCCATGAACTACCATTTAGAGCTGCCAGACTTACCAACTGAAAATACAGTGGACACAGTTAGATTTTTATCTCAGCTAAATGAATATTTGTAAAATATGTAAGTATAATCCATGCCATTTATAGCACCACTATGTAATTATATAAAAGTTATTTAATTAATAAATTATGTCTATGAGCATTCCAGGATTTCTTTAACTCATTAAAACCAGATCATGAATTAATGATAATTAGTAATTAGACTTACATTTAGTGTTGGCTCCCTATCTAATAGCTACTCACCCTTTTCCATGCTCTCGCTAATGCCCCATTATCTTTCCTCTTCACTATCTCATTTTTACATAGAATACTCTTTCAGGGAAGCTGGAATTACTCTTTGGGATTATCATATTTTAAAACATTTCTTATACATATTTAAGCATTTGATTCATTGCTCAATATTTACTCTGTAAGTTTGACATGTAAAACAAAACAACTCAGAAGCAATTATTACAAGTTTTTCTAAATGAATTTTCCATGCAAGAGATATTAGCGTGTTTGGAAACCTCTGGGACAATGTGATGCAAGTTTAAATCCTGAACAAATGCACTAACCATTCACCTCTGACAAGGTACTAACTCATGATGCCTCTTCTAATGGCCTTCCTCTCAAAGAAGTACTCAGAAGTGCATTTCTCTTATAGCTAAGTACTTAACCACTGGAAAGTTACTTATGATATCAGAGGAGATTGGGGCCAAGTGCCTGAGGGAAGCCCTCTCTCTTTAGCTCTCACTTCCTTCCTCTTAGCCATTGTCACTTGGAGCTGAGCGGACATAAATCTTATAGTCTTTTTAAGCAGATACAAGGTAGACTTCTTTCACTTAAATTTAAATATTAAAAGAAGGAGCAAAAGGAGAAGAAGAGGAGGAAGGCGAAGGAAAAGGAGGAAGAAGAGAAGGAAGAACAAGAAGAACAACAAGAAGAACAAGCACAAGAAAAACAAGAAGAACAACAAAAAGAACAAGAAGGAGAAAGAGAAATGGAGGAGGATGAAGAAGAGTGAGAAGGAGGAGGAGGGGGAGGAGGAAGAGGGGGAAGAGAAGGAGTAAGAGAAAATAAACCAACCAAGCAAACTATAGGCTTCCTTGCCATGATCTTCAAAAGCATGTATTTTCATCTTATTTTTCAGAAATCCAGCAAATAAGATTGCCTACAGTCACAGAACCAATGTGAGGGAGAAGATGAACAGAATCCCAGGTCTCTTTTACTCTGGTTTCATTATTTTTCCGTGTTACATTTCTGTTCTCGGGGGTAAAGTAAGAGGATGAAGACTTTCCATGAGAGTGTCTTTTTAATATAACAGCATTTGCATGTGATATGTTTTCAAAGTGACTCAGTATGGCTTTCAAAGGAATAAATATTTATGAAGCAATAATAAAAGGCATATGTGTCTTTTTAAACTACCTTACTAGTATTCCTGCCTTTGATATTAATTCTTTTAAAGTTTCTTTATTATGTGTGTATGTGTCTGTATGATGTGTTGGTTGGAGTGTGGGTATGTTCACACCACAGTATTTGTGTTGAAGTCAGGAGTAGGTTCTCTCCTACCATAGGATTCAGGGATCCTATTAGGTCATTGGGTTTTTGCAGCAAATGTGTTTACCTGCTGATCCATCTCTCAAGCCCTTTGTTACTAGTTGTTGTAAAGTGTTTTATTGTTGGTTTCATCCTAGTAGAATGAAACTAGGCTTTTCAGTCTTCAGAGACTCCACTTGTCAATTGAGAAGACTCCAAAATATCCTTCCATAGTCCTAGTTAATTTGTCTTAGAGTCTATGGCTCAATATCAATCTACTGAATAACTGAAAAGGATTAATACATTTAATACCTAACTACCATCTGATACCAAACAGGATTATCTCACTACTTCAACTTTGCAATGCTTTCAAATCTGCCAATGATATGGAGATAACATAAGACATACCAAGTCAGCATTGTGTGCCTGGGGAATAAACACAGCTTGTTTGCTTCCTAGAAAGCCATGTAGGTCCTCATTCTAAGTACATGTACCATCCAGGGATGGCAAAGTCAGACCCCAAGAGCTATTCATACATACAAAGAAAGTCAGGAGACAATCAGAAGCAACTTTTCCATTGATTAGGAGACAATAATACGAAGAGGAGAGAACTGCCTTTCTGTTGGCTCTCATAGCAGCTAGAGGCAAGACCTGGGCCACAGGAATTAGGGGAAGGTTTATCCTGTCCTGAACTCATCACTCTAAAGAAGAAATTTGCCGAAGAGAAAAAATGAATAAAAAGAAACTGCCAATAAAACAGGGATCCCTGCTAATAACACATGCGTGATGCCTCATCTTCTCAAAGATATTTATAAATTATGAATTGTTAATCTTGTGAAGAAAGAATTCCATTTCCCCCAACTAAGCTGACTCACAGAATTTTCTAATTGAGGTGGCTTTGCCCACCACACCCACACATTGCTGATCCAGGTCATTCACTAACAGCTCATGTAGTCTTTATCAAATCCACAGTTCAGTTTCCCAAAGGGGCTTCTAGGCCCAGTGAAACTACTGGTAAGTAAGCATCTTAACTTCACAGACTTAACAGAATTCAAAAAATGGTTTAAACATTCAGTATTTTATTACATAGACTCACAAAGCAATAACTAAGTCTTATGCTCGTGAGCATTATATATTTTATTTTGTCCCTTCAAGATGTTAATTGAGGGTGGGTAATGGCTTAGCCAGTGAATTGTTTGTTTTGTAAGTATGAAGACCAGAGTTCAATGCCAAGAATGTTTAAAAAGGAGAGAAGAAAAAAAAGATCTAGGCATTGTGGCTTGTGCTAATAATCTTGGTATTGGAGCATCAGGAGGAGGACCCCTGGGTCTTGCTGGCCAGACAGCCTAGTCTACTTGGCATTTTCCAGGCCAATAAAAGACTGTCTAAAAATAATTAGATGAGGGGCTAGAGAGGTGTGTAGACAGTTAAAAGCACTTGCTGCCTTTCCAGAGTACCTGGGTGTGGTTCCCAGCACTCACAAGGCAGCTCACAACCATCTGTAACTCCAGATCCAGGGAGGATAAACACCTCTTCTGGCCTCTGTGAGGACTAGGCATGTATGTGGTACACAGACATCCATGCAGGCAAAGCACCCAGACATATAAAATTATAAAATAATAAAAATTACAACAACAACAAAAACAAACAAACAAAAACCAAGGTAGACGGCACCTGAGGAGAGACATCTGAGATTGTTCTCTGGCTGCTACATACATGTGCATCCAAGAACACCCACGTATGCAAAAAGAAAACATACACACAGGCTCAAGTTCCTGCGCTACACCTCAATTCACATATTTAAGATCCAAGTGCTCAACCTGGGGTCTTAAGGCCACATAAATTATTTTCAAACCAAAAAGAAGTTAGAGTTAAATATTCTGCTATCAACTGTCCCCCAACAAATCTATGAGGGGCAGCAACTAGAAACAATGAAGAGCTCAGAATTAGCAGAAGTTCTTGTGCTTTCCTTTGCACAGGGAACAAAAGCAAGTCCAATACTGTCTTGTAAGGGGATACTACCTCCCTCCGAGAAACAGCACTTTCCCTCTTTCCTTCTTCCTCTCCTCTTGTGTGTATCTTATCCTTGACATGTAATGAAGAGTTGTGAATTGTGAATGTTACAGGTCCCCACCCCCTTTCCACTTTTATAGGGTAGGTATGAAAAATAATGCTGTAAAACCAATAGCAATGGCTTCTGCAAATTATTCCCCTTTGACCCACACCATCACAGCTCTATTGACACAGAATACACCAAAAGAAAGTGATGATAAAAGAAGATTAGAATGATATCTAATCTCCAGGACACTACCAGATATTGGGCAGGCAAGCAATTATATGTGCTAGGAGTCAGTGTGGGACACTCATCACTGATATCTCCGGCTGGACGTTCTGCTTGATAAATGGCCATAAACAGAAACCATGCGATAATGCTTTCAAGGGAATGAAAGTCAGCTGAAGCCAGAATGTGAATAGCAGCGATGTCACTGGGCAGTGTTTCAATTAGATCCAAAGTCTGAACAGCAAAGTCCTCAAATAGTTCACTGGTTGTCCCTCAAAGCTGTGGCTTTTGTCAGTGTCTCAGCTCATCATGCCCCAATGGTCAGGCCTCTCAGATAACATAGTATTAGACATAAGGGAGAGGTGGTCATTTCTGGGTTTTGTACAATAATCGAATTTATAAACATGCCTAGCAAAAGTTTGCCTGAGTCAAAATTATTAACCTAGAGTGAACCAAAGTTTTAAAGCTCAGATCAAAGGAACAAAAGGACTGTGGTTCCTTTTTGAGAAAGCGTGTTCAGAGATGACAGGGATTAAAGCAAAATTGTTACACTCATTTCTTCAGGACACTGCCACAAGACACCAGAGGCTCGAGGAAGGGAGCAAATAATTGCCCTTTAATCAAGTTAGATTATTCTGCCAAGCAATGAGCAGTTTGTGCAGTAGCAAAACTGGTTTCTTAATCCTTATGGAGCCTCTGAACACAAGCAGCCAGCCAAAATACAGCAAAAGATAAGGTCAAGTTCTTCTCAGAAGTGATTTTAAGTAACTATACACTAGTAAATCTGACAATGATGAAGCATAAACTTCCTGACTTGACTATCAGAATGTGTTTCTGAGGCAGCTGCTTTACTGACCAACATTGCTAAAGCCCAGTGGGAGGCAACACAGGCTTTAGTGGTGTTTAGTTCAGTTTAAGGGATGATTTCCTGGGTAAGACTAAGGGTGATGTGACTGGAAGAAGCCAAGAGTGAATCATTTGATGAAAATGAATCTGATAAGGGGACAAGCTGCACGGGGTCTGTGGCTGGGACCTTATGGCTAATTGAGAATGCAGTGGATTAATGGAGTCTCTGAATGTTACTTCAATCTTTGGTGTTTTGATGGACATTCTTACACAGTGTGAATGAAGCACCCATATTGCACCTGTAGGAATAAGCATGCTAGGACATGAAATCAGCACAGCATTGGGACACAGGGACAGTGGCCTATGCCCTTTCCACATAAACTTATCTTGTAGGTTCCCTTTTAAGGATCTAATTCTTGCTCAGTCATCAGCTCAGCTTGTGCCACGTCTTTCTGACCACTCTGTGGCAGTCATGATGGCCTTCTTCTTCCTCAGGGATGCTGCCAAAATGACTTCTTCATGGGGGGAGGGGAAGTTTTTATTTATTTGAGAAAAAAATATCTATGAATATGTTCAAGAGGTAACCCCTATGAGATGCCTAGTTTTCTGGTACTATAGACATTCATTTGGATACTTTTAATTACTTGCTCTTCTTGTCCTCCAAAATGACATTTTAAAAAGAAGTTACCTGAAACTCCCCATTGTGTTCACACAGGTGGATCCGCTCTGGCAGCCAAAAGGTGTTCCAGCGAAAAGTGCACACTCATTAACATCCTCTGAGCAGAAGAGACCCTGCAGAGATGTAAGGAACCCAGTCAGGTGTCATAGGACATGGGCATTTATGGAATAATATTTACACAATATGTTTAATGACTTATATGTGGACAATAAGTCCTTGGTAAAGCCAAATACAATATTAATAATATTAATCTTGGGCTAAGATTCTTCTAGAACTCAGATCAGACCCAGTGGGACGAAGATGCTCTTTACAAGAGTACAGTGGTTACAGGAAAGAATCCTTACATAGTCGAGTCCTTATTTCAAAAGGCTGCTATGCTTGGAGGTGGTTACTTAGTGGATCTTATTGATGTCCGTATCTGCAGCATTCTCACTATGGCTGAAAGAAGGCAAGAATATTCATATATGTACTCCAAGATTCAGCCCATGCTTTCCAGTGCCATTGCTTTCCAGCGCCATTGCTTCCCAGCCAATGGTAACAGAACCATTCAGTTCTCTATTTGAGAGAGCTGCTCAAGATGGCCCAGGGTTTAAATCATCAACTCTGCCACTATTTGGCACGAGTCACTGTAACTTGTGAGGCCACAAAATCCTAGGAACTCTGGTGCATAATGAGAAGGTGTCTGAATGCATCCAAAGAAGCCACTGCTGGCTCCCTGCAAGCCATTCTTTGCTTTTTTTTTTTTTTAAGTGAAAGACAGAGTGACTCACCTTCCACTGTGAAGGGCAGATACAAATGAAGGAGTCATGCATGTTGACACAGGTGCCGCCATTGTAGCAGGGATTGCTACTGCAAACTTTTCTCTCCACATTCTGGAAAATGACAGGGCAGTTAAGTCAGTGAGGGAATAGTACTCATCCTCAGCACACAGTAAAGAACACTTCAGTTAGCCTGTGGTTTTTTCCTCATGCATGAGGGCTTCCTCCAGACTTCCTCCAATGGCTCCCGCTCTTTCTCCTTCTAGTCAATTTTCTTGTGAGAATATCAATCACGCTCATTTTCCTTAACAACCTACATACTTTAGACATGGGTAGGAAAGAAGCTCCGATATTCCTTAGGTGCATCGTTCATCTGAGAAACACGTGCTACTAGGAATAAAGATTTCAAGAGCGAGTATAAGAATGGATGTTCCTATTGCACTAAGAACATGAAATGGAAATTTCCACTCTTTTGCCCAGTGGTCTTATCTCAGGTACCTCAAGATAAGCCTCTGAAAACTGATCCTCTATTATTACCACCCCTCCTGCCACGGGCTCAGATGACTGAACTCTTTTCTCTCCAAGCCCCTTTGTTTGAAATGTGGCCAGCTAAGATAGACCTTTTGCCCTCTGTTCACCTGACCGCTTTTAGACCAAAACATCAAACAGGCCTATCTTTGTCCACACAAACTGGGGATTTCACCCTTCGTCAGCTACCGGTGTCTATTCTGTACAATTTGCAAAGATTTGGGGGTGCAGAGGCAATGTTTCATAGAGGGCAAGTAATGATGCAGTCAAGGCATTTTAGTATATTGACCTTAGTCAAATCCTATTTAAAACAGGGACACCAAGTTTGTTCCAGCAATGCATTTGTACCAACAAAGGCTCAGAGGAAATCAACTTAGTTCAGCGCACAAAATTCAGAGCTAGTAGATCTCCAGCTGGCCCAGTGCTGTTGGCTGCAAAGCCCATTCTCTCTGCCCTTGTCATGAATCTCAGGACTACACATGCATGTGTCTCATTATGAACTCTGCTTTCTTCCCACCTTTGATTTGTCTTTTTTTCAGAACCACAATGAGCCTTGTCCATTAAAGGGCCAAAGGACATTATTAAGAACATTTACTACAAACTTATGAGTTTTCTGGTGAACAGAAGCAATTGAAAGCCATAGATTTTGGGTCGAGTGTTCTAGCAGAAAAGAAAATTAATTAGTAGACAGGAGGAAGAGGAGGAGGAGTGACAGACGCTGTCCTGACCTCGTCCTATCCTAAAGCAGAAGGAAATTGACATTGGAGACCATTAAAACCTTGACCCAGATGGTGGGGGAGAGGGCAACGGAAGCTCATTTTAATTGTAATCTCCAGTTCTTGACCAGCAATGAAACTGGGAAGCAGGGTAGGAGTTTGAAAACCCCCATGATGCTTTGCTCCACAGCAGCCACTGCTCTTTGCATGTTCTCATGTGCTTGGTGATTCCCTGAGGATGTGAAGGCTGAGGTCCAATCCACTGTCAAAGTGATGGGCAGAGAACATGAACTTGCTCATTGAGCTTAATGCCCAAAGTAGGAGGTCCTGCTTGAATCATTGTGGAAATAAGTTGTGACTATTTGAGCCGTTATTATTAACTGGGAATTGCAGAAATGTCATTCAGAATCATAAGTATTGGTGGATTCTATACATTTCTTTAGGCAGAAGGATTATGGTTTCAACAGAAGTTTTAACTATTTACCCACAAGCAAGGTGAGAGTCATAAGTGTGCACAGCTTATCACATGGCAAGGTGATAGTGGTTTTGCTCTGGGAAGTGCTTCAAGCTGAATTACCAGCCAGTGCGGTTTATAGGAACTGAGTACACTGTGTACACCCCAATATTCTGAGCTCAGTGTGGAGAGGCTATGTGGCTTTTTGAGACCCAGTTATTGATGCTGCTGGGGGGTCACTAGCTGACCAAGCATACACAAGTAAAGACACAGCAGCATGGCTAAAGGAGGCAGCAAGGGGAGGGGCCTGAGGGCTGTGAACTCAGAGGTAGAAGATCTCACATTCTTAGTGACCTTAGGGTGCCCTGAGTTCTCCCATACATCCTAGGGGACATAAGCGGGAACAGGAATCAAACAATGGAAAACCAAGTCCTTGGTATTGGTCACCTACCTCTTAAAATGAAACTATTGACTCAATCATTTTATTATTGTTATTATTAATTATTATTATTTTAGGTAACATACCATATCTCAGGGTGGTCTATAACTCACTGTGTACCCTAAGCTGGATTCAAACCCTGAATCCTCCTGGCTCCGTCTCCTGAGTTCTAGGTTTACAGAAGAGCAACAACCATATCTTCCCTAGAAATGCTGCTTGCATATTTTCCGTGACTGTCCATCCGCAGAACTTACCTGCTGTAAGCTTTGAAAATCTCTCTCAAGATCCACGAGCTGTAGCAGTGGGGAAGAAAATGTATCAATTAGCAAGCCCAGAGATATGTCACATGATATTAACCTTTGCTGTGCTGCTTCTTTAGGGACCCACATTGCTTGGTACTCATTCGTTACTTTTCCCCCTCCTTATTCCCCTTCTGAGGTTTCTTTCCATCCTATTCTTTTCTACCTGTAAATTTTTAAAGGTCTTTTAAAAAGAAGTACAGCCCACTGATAAGCTGACTCACTGCTTCCTCCACATGGTGATAACGGCACAAAGACAGTGATAACCCCCTCCGTCGGCAAGGAAGACGCTATCTGGACTTGAACAAAGCCAGGTCTTGAGACAAATCCCTGCTTACTGCCTTCTGCCTTACCACTCTCTAGCCTCCATTACAGCTCTGCCACTTGACCCCAAAGTTCACAATGTAACGATAAACAGCTAACGATGAAAGAGCCGACAGTTCACCCGAAAAGCGCACTACGTACAAAGTTAGATTGACAGGAACTCGTTTTCTCTTACCATGAGCGCAATGTGTACGTCAGCCTTACCTTCGAGTTAAGTTGGTGGACTTGACTAAGTATATTTTGAGGAAGACCAGTTGTATTCTTTTTTAAATCTATAATATCATCTTTGTTTCTCTGGATCTAATATTTTTTGAAAAAAAAAGAAGAAAAAGAAGAATAACAATATGGAAAAATATTTTCATCTTACAGGAGCAAGCACTAAAGCTTCACAAAATCCCAGAGCAATATCATATATAATAATAATTAGATCAAAATAGATGTGGCAAAGTTCAGTTGACTCTTCTAGGGCAACATATCGATGACTTTACCTATATGTATTTTCTCGTAAGATAACATTTTAGAGTGAGTATTAAGAAGTGTGGTAGGCTGGGGATATAGCTCAATGAGAGAGAACTTGCCGACGATGTATAAATCCCTGGGTTCAGTTTCTAATACCACAAAAAACATATGGTTTTGAATGAGACCTTTTGAATTTTAAATTTGCCCCAATTATTTATTGTCTACTTTTGGATATTAAACAGATTTGCCCACTTTGTAATTCACAAATGGTATAATAATAGACACCTTCATGGGGAAGTCCTGGGAGTCAAGCAATATAACACACAAGTGTGAGGCCCAGGTGCAGCTCTAAATGTCGGCTCTGACGTTAGGGGTGATACACAGCATGTGATGTCATCAATGCTGAGTACTGAAAGCATTCAACAAAGCATGAGAGTACCTGCTCTGCTGTGGCAACAGTGATGCAGAACACATCTGCGCCTGCTCTAGTCCCCTTCTCACCCCCCCCCGCAGAACACATCTGTGCCTGCTCTGGTTCCCCCTTACTCTGTGCCTGCAGAACATGTCTGTGCCTTCCTATGGTCCTCTCCTACTTCTCTTGCTGACAGAGGAGCTCTGTTAGTTTCTGGATCTTCTCTGGTCTATGGACTCTGTCCCTAAGCAACGAGCCTCCTCTTCTAGCATTGACTGTTCTCTCCCCACCATGAAACCTTTATAAGGCTTCTTTTCAAGAACTAATTTCCCAGTTGTGCTTTCTATGCTCAAGATTCACAGAGTGGACTAATATTGAGCTGGTCAATTAAGCTAGTACATATTGACATACAAAGCAACATCTGTGTTTTTCCAGTGCATTACCTGATGTAAACATTCACCAAGGTCTTCATCATTTACTTTGATTTTCCCTAGGGATCCAGTTCTAAATTCAATGTTTTGGGTGGAGCTTGTAAGAAACACTAAGTTTCCCTCCTCTGTAGCCATCCGCGGCCTATACAATTTGAGCAGAGAACTCATCAGTAATTAGCACATAGAATTTTAAATTTTAAACCAAGTTTCTTGCTGAGTAATGATACACACGCTGTACATATTCTCACCTCGCACTCAATCCAATCAGACCGTCTCTATTCATCTATCATTACTTCTCTGAAAATTTCTCAATGATATTTCCCAGGAATTGCAGATATGACGCCCTCACAAGTGAACAAAGACTATTCGTAAATCAGAAAACAGTCCTTTATACCCGCCCAAATCTTCTCCCCAGTATCTTTTTAATATCACTGCTTTCCTCCAGAAACTTTGACTTCTCAGGGTTATTTGTTATAGACAGAGAGAATAGACCCCAGTCCCTTAGCAGAAATAAGCCGCGGGTCTACTTACTGGTGGAGATCAGCAATCCTTTTCTGTCGCTTCTGCTCCGGAGCTCCAGGTTCGCCATCTAATCCAGCTATCATCAATAAAGTTACAAAACCCCAGAGAAAATGTGGGGACATGTTCTTCAGCAGCCTCCCAGCTCTGCAGGCAAGAGGGAGACCACTCCAGCCAACTGCGTCCAGAATTTGAGGGCTGCAAACCAGGTGGTTGCACTTTGATCAGCAGAATATTCTTTAACTTTCCAGTCTTTCCAAGAAGGCTTAAGTTATTGTGTTCCTTCCTGAAGAATGTCAATGATCTTAGATCTCTAGTACTGTTCAACTTGTAAGGGGTCAAAATCTACCTTAAGTGATGTACAACTTAATCATTATTTGTTTAACCTTTGAAACAGTAACCAGAGGCTTTGGAAACATCCACTGAAAGAATCCTTGCTTAGGAGGCACTCGCTTTTGGTGAACCGTGCTGGAGAAACAGAATTTCTGCAAAAGGAGTGATTTCTTTATCTCATACCATGCATAAAGGTTACTGCTAAGAGTTCTTCAGAGCCCTAAATTTAAGAAGAAAACGGGGAAGGAATTATGCCTGTGAATTTGCACTCATTTCTTGGCCCTGAACCACAAAAGTTGGAACGGTAAAAGAAAAAAGAAATCAGGAGAAAGATTCAGTGTCAAAATTTGAAGCTGCTACACGTCAGCAAGGACACTTTTTAAGTGAATTCAAAGGCAACTTCAGGGGAATCAGCTTAATCAGTGAGGAGCCACAGGAAAGGGGCCCAGTCTCTAGTAAATAATCCTCACCATGTTCACTTAGGCAACCCTAATTAAACTCAGTAGGTCACACACACACACAAAGGCATGAAAATAGTAAGAACTTTTTTTAAAAGAAGGGGCTCAGTAGGAGCAGGGAGAGGATAGGAGAAGAAAATGGGATAAATATGATCAAAATACATGAGATCATATATGAAATTGTCAAAGAAAAAAAATAATCATATTAAAGTCACTCAAAGAATTAAAGGAAGTTTTGAAAACCACATATACCAAATGAGATTGATATCCAGAACTTTAAAAAAACCCCACAATTTAACAACAAAGTAAGCAACACAATTTAAAAAGAAATGAGCTGAAGAACTGAATGGAGAGTCTCTCAGAAAAGACTTAAAGATATTCATAAAGATATGGTTAGCAGATCTGGTCATCAATAAAAACCATGAGATATAACTCCATAAACAGTAAATAGAATGAGAACTTAACATATGATTTGGTAATTTCACTTCATAGATTTTACCTCATAGGTGTTTACACCTGTGATCATTGAAAACAGGGACTCAAAGAGCCACCTGCACTGCAGCACTCACAACAGTAGTACTGACAATAGGCGAATGAAGAATCATCCCGAGTGTCCATCACAGATGACTCAATTCAAACTGGTACACACTGACT
>NW_021604604.1:8467438-8479783 GCF_004785775.1 Grammomys surdaster | reverse complement strand
CTCTCTCTCTCTCTCTCTCTCTCTCTCTCTCTCTCTCTCTCTCTCTTATACACACACACTGAATAAATACATAAACAAACCATCTCAAGAAAAGATGTTTCTTCATCTCAATTCACTGATGTTAAAAGTACAAAAAGACAGCATTTGAAAAAGTTTACCCTGCCATTTAAATTTTAAAATCTTAATTTCTCAAATACAGCTGTACAGTTTGATATAATAGATAAATATGACACTGTTTTGTTTTGTTTTTGTTTTTGTTTTACTCCTGTCCTATTTGGCCACTACAATTCAATTAACACAAACCAAAGAAACCATATTTCAACTTGGTTTTCTTTTGAGCTGCTATTGAAATAGATGGTGACAGGTTTTGTTGTTTGTTTTAAGAGACAGATGTGGTGTATTGCTCTGGAGTGATGGCTCAGTGGTTAAAAGTGTATACTGTTCTTTCAAAAGACTAGACCTTCCATTCCCAGCACCTCCATCCGGTAGCTCAGAACTGTCTGAAACTCCAGCTCCCAGGAGTTCTTACAGCTCTTGCCTATATGAACACTCATACACATGCAAATATTTACACACACATATAATTTTAAATACAAGAATCTTTTCAGAGAGATGACATTAATATAATAAATAGTATTCCATGCTGAACATAAATGTCTCAAAGTTTCATTAATCCAAATTTGCTGTTCACCATTTCGATAGACCCAAGGTCACACAGGCCTAAAACTTTTCTAAAACTCCTAGAACCTAAGACATTTTTTAAAAAGTAGAATGTATCAAGATTAGGCCTTTGGCTCAAACCCTCCCCCCCACCAAATTCTTGGGAAGTGACTAGAATAATGAAGGTTGAAAAAGCAAAGCTTTCTTTTGTTTTGTTTGGTAAAAGAGAAAAATAAAATTACTAGAGATGTAGCCAGACTAGTGGGGGTGTTTCACACTGTTGCTACAAACCCTGGTATGGAGTCCTCTTGCTCATCGTATAATGTTTCTTGCGTCTGTAGGTTTTCAGGGCTAACCATTTGTCATTGGGTAACCGATTTTATTTACAAGTTAATACATCTAAATTCAAGGATCTATATCTTGCAAGTGTTTTCTCACAACCTGTGTACGACTATCCATTTGTTTAAGAGTATTTTTCAAGTAACAAGATATAAATGGAAAAAAGGCTCTATACTAAGTGATTCCAGATGATATTATTTCAAAAGCCAAAGTTATATTTAATAGAAACTAATCGGAGTTGTTCAAGGTTCGGTGGGGGCACCATCGATATGAAAGCTCTAGGGATCATTTATCTAGGGATAAAGATTTGATACTTTATTTGTATGATTTCTAGAACCACATGCTTAAAATACATGACCTCTTGTGAGTATAAGCTATAACTTTTAAAAATTAGTTAAAATTGTTTGTCATATATTTTTAGTTTCCTTTCTACTGTTGAGATAAACCACAACAAAGGCAACTTAATGGAAGGGAAGATTTGCTTGTGCTTGTGATTCTAGAGGGATAAATGGTGGTCACCATCACGGTGAGGAAACATGGCAGCCCAGCAAGCAAAGAGCCAGGAGCAGCAAGCCCAGAGCTCATACCTTGAACTGTAAGCAGAGACATCTTCAGAGACATGACAATTGTCGGAGTCCTCAAGCTCTCAATTCCTGCTTCCACTGTTCTCTCCAATAAGGCTACACATCCTAAACCTCTCCAAACGGTAACAGCAACCGAGGAGCAAGTGTTCAAATACGTGGGCCTATGGAAAACAGTCTCATTCAAACCACCAGTCACCATATCAAAAATGATATAAAATACTGCTGTCCACGTTAAATGCTATGAAAAACACCCACTAGCTTTCTCATAAATAATAACAGATACATGTTACACAATGACCCAGCCTTTGACAATTTAACCACTGGCAGGGAGATAAGAGGGAAGTTGACAATGGAAACTATTTGGCAAGTTTACACAATGATAAGATAGGCTGGTATTTTCCTGTACAGAGGACAATTCAGACTCTCTAAGGTCTGAACAAACCTATTTGTTGATTATGCTTTTCCTAAACATTCCTGACTCAGCAGATCTGTCTGGTGTAAAAGTCTCCAATGTTGTCTTAATAAAAAGTTCTTTTTACAGCATTTTCTGTTTTTATAATGTGCTTATTGTTCAAGAAAGTAAAACTCTTACTCTAATTCCAACATAGGTCTGTGATTCTTAATCATCTTTTATGTTAGAAAAGAAAAACCAGGTAAATTCTTCCAAGGTCTGGCTGACCTCTGATGAGGAGTTGGGAATTTTACATTCAGCTCATTGGTTCAGATTTTTCTCAAATCAATAGGCAAGACAGACCGTGTGTTTCAGATGTCTCTGGAATCAATGTGAAAAGCAATTGCTCATTCTGGGACATTATCATTCATTCTGTATGCAGAGTTTACCTTGCTGTATGCAGAGTTTCTTTAGCAAAGGTGAAATCATTTTACAATGCATGACAGAACAACCTCCTTTCCTCCTCAAACACTCCACCACCATGAAATTCCAGCTTTGACTAACAAAGCTCCTGTCTACTCCTTAATCCAGAACGTACTTACTAAAAGTCTACACCTACCTTTTTGTAGCAGCTACCTTCTCAAAGCTACATATTTAATGTAAGGGGAAGTTTCAAAATGCTCAAGATCTAGAGAAAACCACACAAATGACAGGAAAAGCCTGGGTTCTGGGAGGTATCATCCAGGTTCATGATCCTTTCTCATTCCTGCTATGTTTCTGCATAGCAGAAAGAGGACCTCAGCACTTAAGGGACATGAAAAGGCACAGCATATTTAATTTCTGCTATGTAAGGACTGTTCACTACATATACCATGTTGCTATGGGGTCATGTATTAATAAACAGATATAGTTCATCCTTCAGTCTTCTCTGCCTTCCCTCAGGTTCAGGTTCCTTAAAGTAAAACAAGCAGACGAGTAAATCCACAACAAAATACAGATTTCATGGTGGTTCGCATTTTACTGTAAGAAAACATGAAGTGCAAGTAGGAATGTATGATCTCCATACTTATAAAGGAAGATTCCAGAATGGAATCATTCCCGGTGGACTCAGGGTAGAAGATAGCTGACCCAGGGAGAGGAGTGTAAGGCAAAGTTCAACTGCTGTCAGAAGACAAGGCAGGGTGGATCCGGGAAACAAATAGCAAGGCCACCTTAGGAGACAGAGCACAAGATTAACTTCAATCCAAATACCTCCAAGAGCAGTCTGACCAAACAGGAGACCAGTAAACAGGATGGGGTGGATTTTTCATGGGGTGCTGGCAGCTAAGCCTTTGAATAAGGAGGTTTTGTTCCAGGAGCTACTAAATACTGAGGAAAGGACCCAAATGTGAAATGTGTTGCCTAAAACACCCAAGAACGCCCTCAAAACCATTTTTAATTCATTAAAATAAAGCTACTAGGCTCGACCAAGTTCCTAATGGTGTTTGTTACACTCACTAGCCTTTAGTCACTTTATTTATTCTCTTGATTTGGCCAAGTAAAGGCAAACTTATTTTGCTTTGCTACAGACACTAGGCACTCCATGGAACTAGGCTGGGATCTCCTGCTCCTTCGTAATGGTCCATGCATCACTAATAAAGCAATAATGTATGGTTTCTTAACTTCTGTTCCCAGTCCCACCGTCTTCTCAGAGTTTAAGAACCCCACCCTTTCATACAGGTGTCTCAATCTACTCTATCTCTTCCCTAGGTGTGATGTTAATAATCTGAACAACTTCCTCTTTTCTCTGATCTATAACGTTTCCAAGATCTTGGTACACTGTTTTTCTGTGACAACAGTCCATCTCCTTTTATATTCTAAATTCTTTATTCTGCCTCCACTTTTTATCTTACTCTTTTACAAATGAAAATCCTACGGCCA
Source organism: Grammomys surdaster (assembly GCF_004785775.1). Taxonomy (NCBI): domain Eukaryota; kingdom Metazoa; phylum Chordata; class Mammalia; order Rodentia; family Muridae; genus Grammomys; species Grammomys surdaster. Next base: position 8,475,889 of record NW_021604604.1, on the reverse strand, counting down.
TCAATATTTACATGAAAGTAAATATTGGTCCACTCGAACTGCACAGAATGGAGATTTGGGGTTAGGAAAGGACCATTGTAATGAACATAACACACACACACACACACACAAAGAAAAAAGAGAGAGACAGAGAAAGAGGTTCATTAAATGGAAATTAAAGATTCTTCCTTATCTGACTTCCTGGCCATTTTTAAAATTTCATCATCCACACAGACACACACATCTTCTGAAAGCTCTGTAGTCCTCCTGAAAGCTTTGCTCCTCCATTTCTCTCTGTGTGTGTTCAATCCCCAAGACTGGGGGGAGAGAGAGAGAGAGAGAGAGAGAGACAGAGACAGAGACAGAGACAGAGACAGAGAGAGACAGAGAGAGAGAGAGACAGAGAGAGACCACAAGACATTACTGGAACACAGTGGTGATGTGGTGGAATGATGCCTAGGTAGGGCAGTGTGAGCGGAGCCAGAGCCCATTTGAGTCTCAAAGAATGAAGTACTATTTCAGGTTAAGCCTTGGGGATTGAAGACTATTCTGATCTCGTTCTCTCCAGTCTTGGAAATTACCTAATGGGCACATCAGTACATTTTTGACAACTGCTATTTTATAGCTCAAGGCTTACTAGATAGTCCTATGAGCATTGTAAAAATTCTATTTTCTTATAGTCATAACAGATACTTGTTGCTTATATATAAAGTCCTCAATTATAAGGGCAGTTCCCAAAAAAGTAAACTTTATGGCCTTCTTTGGCTTAAAGTTGCTGTGCAAATCTGTGGTGCAATAGCGAAGGTACGTTACACAGACAGACATGACAACATAGGACAGACTGTGCTCCTGCAGGCTGTTAGGAAGACAAAATGCTTCAACCTGGGAAAGATGCCCAAAGCCAAGCATGTGAAGCCTAGGAAAATAGTGTTCAATTGGTTCAGCTGTGTTGTCTTTAGAGAAAAGTGGGTAAAGAGGATACGGAAAGGGTGTCTGTGCCAGGTTGGAGACTACTGGCTAAACCTCTTGGTATAGCAAGGAGCTTCTCAAGTAGCTTGAAAGCTGCAGTCCTTACGTGATATTTCTGACAGTCAGACACATTGATCTGGAGAGCTGTGTCTATGTGGAAGTCACAAAAACAAAAATGGTTGAGAAAGAAACATGGCTTGGAGCTGCTGACAAGACTCCGAGAATCCGAGGATAACTGCTGTTCCTTTCCATCTCTTAGTATGACTTCTGGGGTTTTCTAGTCCATTAATCCATCAGTTTAAATCAAATATTAGAATTAACCAAAAATTTATTAAATACAATACAGTTAAATACATTATACATTTAATACAATATTTGTGACTAGGGTTAAAAGTCAACTCACTCTCTTTCTTAGGATTATTGCATTGCTTTAAAACTACATTTATGGGGCTAGAGAAACAGCTGAGCAAGTAAGTCCTCTTCTGCTCCTCCAAAGGACCTGGGTTCAAATCCCAGCATTCAGGTTGCAATGCTCGTAACCACCTAAAATTCCAAATTCAGGGGATCTAAATGGCCTCTTTTGGCCTGTGTGGACACCCAGACACATATAGACACACACGTATACACACATAAATAAAAATAAAACTTTAAGAAACCCTACATTTATACATGCCACTGTAGGTTGTTTTATTTAACAATATTTCATGGCAATACAACATTGATCCAATTGCCTTCATTTTCCATGGAAGATACTATGAAATAATTATCGAAAAGTATTTAGCTTAAAATCATCCACTTGCTTACTTCCTGGAAAGTGGATTATCACCTGGAAAATGAACAAATCCACTCTTGATACTCTGTGGTCTTGAGTTAGGGAATTCAATGCCTGCATTTGTTCCCCATGCTTGTTCCTATAGTGATGGCAATTATCTCCAGGGAGAAGGAAAAGGCAGCACAGGTTAATCATTATGTGTGAATAATTCAGCGTTGGCAGGGGTGGTTCCTAGCAAGTAGAGTATTATACATTATTAAGGATTTGAGATACTTCTGTTTTTTTTCAAGCCCTTTTTAAACAATAATAATCCTGCCAAAACGAGTTACAAGAATAACTCCAAATTTTCTAACTAGAGAGGGAAGGGAAGAGAACAAAGTTCGGGTACAAAACCTTGGGGTGTCAATAACGTGCGTGATCACATGGGCACACACAGGTACTACTGGGTTCCTCAGTTAACGTGGTCCATAAAACATAAAGATGTCCTGGGCATCTCCCATCATTGTGAGACAAGGATTTCTTCTTACAAACACAGCATAGAGCAAAATCAATGTAAACGTTTGGGATTTGGGGTTCTAACAAGGTAGTTGAAAATAACACACAGCTCTATACCCGCTGCTACTCCTGGTAAAACACATCCTATGACCAATCAAAGCTGGATTTCCAAGAAGGTGTACAGTAGTGGGGTAAGGGTTATCTTTAGTGGAGACATCCATGGATTCCCATAATAAAATAATAATTAACATTATAGTAATAAAATGAGACCCTTTCCCAATCAACTTAAAACGACAAAATTATCTTTTTACTTGTTGATGTCTCAGGTTCTCTGAACAGGACAGTGGTGTGACATTTGACACTATTTGTACTATAGTTGAAGACGCCTGCACCCAGGCTTCACTGTGGATGAGTGAATGAAGGCAACAAACAGTGGTAGAAACACTTAGAGTCTGTGTCTCCCCCCCCCCCCCAGGGTAAATGTTCAGCAAGCATTCTGTCTGATGAGAGGAGGCAAGTGTGTGAGTCTCTCTATGGAGGGATCAATTTCTCAAATCCCTGGCACTCCTCAGACCTCTTGTGATTTTAATTAGGAAGACACAAATAAAAGTGGCACACAGAGGCACCTTTATCTTAGAGGAAGCTTTGCGAGGCTGGTGTGATTTATGTTGAGGGCAACTTAACAAGGCCGATGCTTTCCAAAGGCCTGTCATTGCTAGGGGATTTGTTAATTGAAGTGCAGCACCAACCCATGGGAAGATTTAAAGTGTTGTCATTGAGGGCAGGAAGAAGGATGGAATGACCTCACCTCTAAGTCTTTTCCAGTATCATTATTCTAAGATCTATATAAAACAAAGCCTTTGCCCCTCTGGATGTTTTCTTTATGGTGGCTTGGTCTATATTTATTACAGAGGTCCTGCTAAATCAGGCTCTGTCAACAGTTCCTAGACTATGTTTAGAAGAGTCATAAACAATACCTTAAGAGCTGTACACAATTCTGGCATCAAATACTTTTCTCAATACCATCAGCTTCTCCCTATTGTGTTGGTTGACTAACGGAATTATTAAAAACTTCCTCGAAGTGATGAAAGAATTTATAATGATGATACTCAGCACATTCATATTCAAGTCAGGTAACTGGACAATTCTGTATTAGGCATCTACTGTTAGCAGCCAGAAGAGGTGCCGCCATGAGTACAGAACTGGGTAAGAAACAGCCTTTGTCCTCCAGCAAAAATGTCTAGGGCATGGGGGATTGTATTCCATTACATCAGACTGTAAATGAAGCTGAAACTTAACTAGCTTTTTCAGTATCTGATATATCTTGTTATTGTCATGCCTTTCTTATTCAAACTGTGATTGTCCTTGTTCTAGTACAACAGGTGACCAGATTATTATGTACGATGAGACTCTGGATCTTTTTTTATTGTGGTAATTTTGGGATAAGCTCTTACTATAACCCAGGGTAGCCTAGAACTCACTTTGTAGGCCAGGCTAGCCTCAAACCTGCAATCCTCCTGACTCAGCCTGCCAAGGGTTGCATTTACAGGCATACACCCCATACATATGGGTTTCACTTTAATCTTCTATTTTAGCAGGATATTGGTCTATTTATATTCACCACAGAGGTCTTAGCTTACATTTATAAGCTGTTATTCTGGTGACAGTTTAGTTTGCAAGGCCTTTGTTATTTTGGCCTGCTTGGCTTCTCTGGTCCTGCTGCTGTCTCAAGGACCATTTGTGCTACTGTTTTCAGTGAAAACATCCTCTTCCTTGGGCCAGGCTAACCTGATAACTCTGCTAGACCAGAGTGTATGGTCCATAGTGAGGAAGACTTCCTGGGTCAGGCTCCTCTGTGGTTTGATCCCCTTGACAGTACCCCTGGATGATGCCCTTGAGCAGGTGTAGGAATCTGAGACCTGGCAGGGAAGTGGAGCCTGTGCTTGGATCCTTCTCCATAGGGCTGACGCCACCGACCTGGTGTTATGAACAAGACGTACTTCTCTCTGGAGTGGGATGAGCCTTCCCTGTCTATTTTGTTTCTGATGTATGATGGAGATCCCTAACACCGAGCCACCTCTTTTCTGTGCAGTAGAGAGGTCAGGAGACACCATCCCTCTATGGAAGCCTACACCAGCGTGTGCTTCTCTTTCCATCTGTGGAATTCTACTAGTTGTCTATTATAGAACTATATTTACACGGAGTTTAAAACTATGCTGAGGGAAAAACAAAAGGATAAATTTGTGTTCTCTGGTGAAGTCTAGATAGATATCAAAATACAGTATTTTAAGATTTGTTTCTATCTGTACATATTCCCTAAACCAAAAACACATCCTGGGAGTTAGTTTATGGTCTTGTATTGCACATTTGAGTAAATTTGGCTACCTAAAGATGAAACAGAAACAGCTAAACAGCTCTCAGGAGAGTGACTTCAAGTTTGAAGTTCATTTTGTGATGCCCTCTCTGTGATGCCCTAGCTTCCATTTTAATTCCAGGATGGCCATTATGTCCATCCATTCAACAGACACTCGAGTGTTTCCAATGTGACAGTTCTACTAGGTAAACAGTGTGTGTGTGGGGGGGGTACAGGGCGGTGTTAAAAGCTCTTCACTGTAAGCTGAGATGGCTGAGTGATAAAAGTGTTTGCTGCATAAGTGCAGGGGCCTGAGTTCACACCCTCACCACCCACATAAAAGCCTAATATATGTGCCTGTGATTCCAGTTCTGGAGAGTGGGTAGGGACAGGCAGATATCCCTGGGCTCCAGGGCAGCCAGTCTAGTCAAAGTGGTGAGCTCCAAGTTCACTGAGAGATCTTGTCTGAAATATTAAGGTATATCATGACTAAGGTATATCGAGATCATGTCTCGATAGACATTGATCTATGCACATGCATATGCCACCCACGCAAATCTTCACTCGCACTCTCATGGCCCTTTACATTCTCTAAGGCATAAGCATCACTGTTCATCACATGCAGCTTTCCCAGAAAGGCAGGCTGTTTACAGAAGCTGAAGAGCAGTTTAAGAATGGGTGAGAAATGAATGGCCCTGACAACAGGGTAGCTGAAATCTTCAAAGACAGCTAAGCGTGCAGCTCCAGACCCACCCTCTTTCCGCCTCTCCCCATCTAGGTGATTTCATCTGATTATAGAGCCAACCCAGCTAAACAACCACATCCACTCATAGAGCCAATCCTTCCCAGTAAGAACGGATGCCATCCAAAGGCAGAGTGGGTACACAGGAAACCATGTGTGTGCAAGCAAAGGCACGGGGATGGCGTAACACTGAAAGGGAGAGTCCTGTGGGAAAACAGCCTCTCTCCTTGTCCTCTAATCTTTATAGGCACGCCATGGAATGTATATGTACTCAAGAACACGTATATAGGCACAATAAATACATATGATAAAGAATTTTAGAAACTAAAAGAAGGCTCAGAAGCTATGGTAAATGCAAAACATTTATTTGAGAACATGGAGAAGGCCAAACAGCTTTTTGCACAAGCCTGTGTTTCTTGAGCAAATAAATGTAAAGCTAAGAGGAACAAAAGAGAGTAATGATCAGCAGGGAGATAGAAGTAAAGTACTTTATATGCATGTAACCAACCATCACAGTGAACCTCACCATCCTGGAGAATTCATGCGCACTTTAACAAAGGCCATGCCTATGTGGAGTGTTACTATGCAGTTCCATACGGCCTTACTACCCAGCTTGCTTTCTGTGGCTTCAGGATTTAACTATGGTCCAAAACTGAGTAGAAAAATCTCAGAAACGACTCATAAGTTAAGAACAAACAAAAATAAACAAACAAAAACCACGGAGAAAAAATGTCCAGCATATACTCCTTAAGAATTTCTTTTCTTAATGTAATGGGGAGGGAGAACCTCGATATTCAAGAGACACTAGGGAATGCCTCAACAATAGGACAAAAGCAGGCAAACTAGATACAACATGCAAAGCTCCCAAGCAATGTTCCGAAAGACCAGTTTACTTCTAGGCAAGTTCACTGTAGTCCTGGTCAGCAGAACTCTAGAATTCATTCTAATTTTCTAAGTATTTCATTAATCAATATTTAGTATAAATGTTATATTTTTTAATTTTACAACTGATAATGAAATACTGTATAGATGAAATTAGAAACAAAATAACAAAAACTAGCTATATTTAACTAAGATGCATGTATCTAACAAGTTTAAAATTCTCAATATTATTTGCCTAAACCCTAAAAATTATCTGATAGTCTCTTAGGAGTGTCCCTGATAAAATAGGCTGGAATGGTGAAATCTGCCCCATGGTCATGGTCATGACCAGCTTAGGTACTACTGAGCATTGCCTGAATTCTTCTCCAGGGCCTTTGTGGAGGTTCCAATAACACGCATCCTCTTGCCTAGTAATTGCGCTCAAGGACAACTTTGTATCAGAAATCCTCTTCTCAATGAGGGTTTGTATAGATTCCTCTATAAGAGCAAATGCTAACTCCAACAGGACTTCTTAAAGAATGTATATTCACCTCCAAGTGACTGGCACCTGGTTCAAACCCCTGTTTGAACATTAAAATCTTAGAGATGCGAGTAATATGTACTAAGGGGCATTATTTTCTTCAGATATTTATTATTTTATAGGTCTGTGTAGTGTAAAGAATATTTTAATTTTTTTCCTTTGAGACAGGGTCTCTCTACATAGCCCTAACTGTCTTGGAATTCATCAAGTAGACCAGGCTGGCAGGGAAAGCACAGAGATCCATCTGTCTCTCTAGTGCTGGGATTAAAGGAGTGTGCCACCATATCCAGCTGAATAGTTTAGTTCTTGAGGTAAATCAACCAGGATCAACTGATAGTTTGAACCATAATTATATATTTAGAAGAGCACACATATCCTATAGTAAAATATCCTTCAAGTAGCAAAGAAATAGAAACACTCGAGGAAAATATTTTTTATTAGAAACGTCATTAATAGTAGCAAATAGAAAAACAGGAAACATGGTGGCCACCAGTTGGCTGTTAGAAGCTGAAGTTGGAAAACGTCTAGATGTTTATTGTCCTCTAGAAAAGCATATGAAGTGTTCTTCCAGATGACGACTTACAGGCACATGCTAGACAGAGTTGAATAATGAGGAAAAACAGACAGAGCATGAGAGATTCTTGTCGAGCTGACATGATGATTGTATGCAGTGCACACAGGCAGTAAATGCTGGCAGAAAGGTTGAACTGGTCAAGGGGCCCAAAGGCCACACCTTTAAACCAGTATAATCACAGGCTTCCAAACTGTAATGCGCTCTCAAAGACCAAAGCCAAGGGTGGTGGAACTTAGAACAAGTTATGTGGTTAAACAGCTCCCAGGTGAAAAGCACCTTACATGTACATTCTTCTCTTTATGTCCCAGTGCCTTCTCTTTTTCTCGTGTGTGTGTGTGTGTGTGTGTGTGTGTGTAAGCTGTAAGCTGTGATTTAGACCTCACACTCTGTCATGAAGGTACAACCCCAGCACAAGTTAAGGTTCTGCCCAACAACTTAAGAAACACAGGAAAACACATTTAAAAAAACTGATGTGAGCTCAAAACTGGTACCTTGTTTTGACTTGGCTTGTGAAAACCTTTTGATTCTACCTAAAGAAGTTGTCAGAACAAACCAGTAAGCAGAATCCCTTTGGTTTGGATGGAAAAACAACTCAACTGCAAAGTGTATCACTTAACACATGTGTGCTGCTGGCTGAACACAACATCTCTTTTATTCTGTGCTAAGCTAACAAAACTAAACCAGTTTTGATTCTTCTTGGTGTCATTTCTTCCTCCTCAGAATCCTCCTAGCTAACATGTTGATCTGAATGAGGCTGAAGTTTAAGCCAAAGACAGGATGTATTTTATTCTCAAGATCCCTACCCTCTAACTAGCAATCAGAGTAGTCTGCATTGTGCTTGGCACCACCCATCACTGTATGGATACTTAGTATGGATGTCAGAGTAACTGAAAAGCTTCTTCATCAAATACATTTACCTCTTTAAAAAGCCAAATTGGTCTAGGGGTGCACTTCTCTGGGTCATGTTCGCCTCACATTCATGCTATCATCTAAGCACATCCTCTGCACCACATAAGCCAGGCATGGTGAGACTTACCTTATAATCCCAGCATCTGGGAGTGAAGGCAGGAGGATCAGAAGTTCAAGATCACTCTCATCTACATTGCAAGCTTGGGATTAATTTCAAACTGCTTCAAAAAGGAAGGGTGAGAAAGAAAGGGAGAGA